>NW_022589720.1:11055681-11328276 GCF_004348235.1 Phoca vitulina | reverse complement strand
TGGCGAGAGCTGCAGTGTCCGTGTGGAGCGTTCAGGATACAATACTTAGTCGCACTTGGCGAGAGCTGCAGTGTTCGTGTGGAGCGTTCAGGAAGGCTTGGCACGGGCTCACACTCAGGAACAACTGCAATCCTGCTTTGTGGTGGACTCACAGAGTCCGTGCAGGCTGCCGATCCCTGCCAGACGTGAGCCAGATGACGACTGTGGGAAGGTATCTGGGAACACACCTAAGACCCTGAGCGCGTAACGACAACTTTAGGTTTCACCCAGCGTGAATTACTGGGCCTAGAGGAAAGACATTGGACATTTTTCTGCCTCAGGTAATCACCTGAGAAACTAAAAACTATTTATAGTTATAAATTCATATAGTTTATAAATTAAAAACACAGAAAACTAATTGCTGTCATTAAGTGATGTTAAAAAGCCAAAATAAATTAAGTCAAAATTAAAACCAATTTCATGCTCTCTTGCATAAGCTCACTCCTTTCCCCTTTCCCTCCCCATCCCCACAGGAATGCCCTTCTTTTCCTTATCTTGATGCACGCCATCACAGTAACTGTCGCTCCAAATTTCACAGACGTAAAGTTCCTGTCACAGCTACAGCCATGTAAAAGACATGGCACAAAAAAATTCCAAAAAACAAGTCTGTGGGGCAAGAACCTGAGCAGGCGGCAGCGCAGGTCCTGGACACGGGGTGGGAAAGCCATCGTGAGGACACAGGCTGACAGCAGCCCAGCTTCTCACTCAAAGGTGGAAACTGCCAGCAATGGTTTGATGGACTCCTGTCTGCAACTCCATAGGAATATGAACTCCAAATGAGTTAACACTTGGCTCAGACGCCCCTCATGATAGCGCTTCTCTATGTCTCCAGTGGGTCCTGGGCCACAAACCAGGGAACAGCACAGCATGGACCTCCTTCAGAGATCCTGGAAGCAAACAGGGCTTCCAGAAATGTCTCCTCAATTCTCCCAAGTCACTGAAATGAAGCATTCTGGGCCTCTTTGGGTTCTGATGGGGTGTGCAAGCTGGCAAGACCAGCCAGAGCAAAGGGAGCCCGCCCCGGCGGAGACACTCTCCTCCGGATGCCCCATCTGCTGCCACACACCAGAGGCAGAAGCCCGTACGCCAGGCCCCTGATGGCCTCAGTGGGAGCTCTGCTAGAAGGACTTCAGGCATCGGCCTTCACCAGATCACGGTACATTCTCGGGCAGCCAGGGTCTCTCCTCAGAGAGCGCCGCACGCTGTGTACAGAACACAGCACAGCCCCCTCCCCTTGAAAGGGGCTGGAAAGGCATCCTGAATAGCTCCAGGCTCAACAACAGGAACACGCTAGAGAACACCACAACCAGAAGGTACCTGAGCTTGCACAGTTTACAAAAGGACTCACTATCCACCTTCCTCCACAACTGAACTGACCACCCAGGGACTTCTAAATAATGAAAATCGCAGGTGAACTGGGCTGGGAGGGCACATCCTTTCAATCCGGCTCTTTATCCAGTTAAAAGCCAGTCCTCATTAAGAAAGCAGTGGCTTGCAAAGATTTGCAAACCCAGTTCTATTCAGGAGCAGCTAATGCACGTGGGCAGGTGTCTCCAGGAGAAGGCATGCATGCCACTCCTCCCCCCGGAAGACGCTGCTCACTGGGACACGTGACCATCAACCGGGTATTCTGGCAGCTTCATCTAAGAACCTCATTTTATCCGTGAGATAAAGAAATGTTAGAAAAAATTAAGGTCCCTTCTCAATGCTGGTCTCTGAAAAAGAGAAATGCTCTTTAGTTTCTAGATGAAGAAAGTATCTTTTAATACGAATGTTCATGAACGAATTAATTGAAGTCTCGCATTATTTTGCTGGTGACAAAAGAGAGTTTATCCGTGTAGCTACCATAAATCATTCTAAAGAAGGCAAAATGCTCTAAAACATAATTAGTATAAGTGTAATTCAAACAATAAGAGCAATAAACACCTAGAGATGTACCAAGACTGATGTTATTTTCATCACTGTGTGGGAATCCCAATTAGACCAGCAAGAAGTTCTACTGTGACTTGCTTCTCTTACACATGGTTAATGGAAAGCTTCCTTGCAAATTAATTCTATGAAAGTCACTCTATTACTCCAATTGCTTTTATTTTTTTTTTTTTAAAGGAGGGAGGAATGAAAGGGAAGGTGACCCAAGTAATAATACTCAAACTACTCACTACTGCTCAGATCACACTTATGATTACCTCCGAGGGCCACATTTTAAGAGGCACACAGACAGAGGCCATGCAGAAGAAAAACAAGATACCCGGGCTCTGAGCACGTCAGAGGGAAAAATAAAAGAGGGGAAGTAGGAAAGATGGAAATTATCGTACTTTTTCTGAGGGAGCTACTGGGCGTCGAGCACTGCACTAGGCATGTACATAAGTGATCTTACTCCACACTCACAATGATCCCAAGAAGTACACATTACTATCACATTTCGTAGATCAGAAAACTGATAAAAGGAACAGCTGCTCTGAGTCTGCTGCCCATGTTTTCTGGATGGCGCGCTTCTCCCCATCTGGCAACGTGGGGCCCTGTGACTGTCCAGCGAGGGGTTGGGGGGGGGGCAGCGAAAGGCCACCTTCACCGCACAGAAACTGCCAGGAGTAATGGCCAGGAAAAGAAGTCTCATGACCCCCAGGATGACTTATACCACTCTGGAACTATGGCAACAAATAATCAGACTTAAGTGCAAGCAAAGCCACAAGTCAAAAAAAAATTCACACACCATTATTTTGCTGACAATTTTCTTGGCCCTACTGCTCGGCTCTAACAAACCAATGTTCCCGCCACGAAGCACACACTGGGACGGAGCAGCTCCTGCGTGGCCAGGGTAGACCCATGGGTTCTGTTGCCACTTCTCTCCGTTTGGACCACAGTGAAATGTCCCCATTAATCCCTTGAGAAATGTATCATTTACGTGTTAATCCCACTTCTCTTGTCATTAACCCAGGACAAGCAAAGTGACATTTCTTATCACCTGGAATTACAGATACAAAAGCAAATCTAGGTGATGAAGTGGCTGCGCTTGACCGTGGAGGGGTCACCCTACACGCTTAGTATTTATAAGAGAAATGATAGGAGGCTTGCAATTTTTTATTCCGGGGGGAAATTCAGAGAAAAACAAGATTGGCAAAATCTGGTCATCACTGAAGCCAGATGACAGGTATGTGGATGTTTGCTGTGCTAGTTTCACTACTTTTGTGTATGCTCACCATAATGAAGTTCTGCGGGCTTAAGTGGGTCATCCAGATGATCCAAAATATACCTGAATCAATTCTTTTTACAATATCAATGATATAAAAGAAATTTTTAAGTTACAATCAACACGGATTTTTAAACCAGAAAGCCAGTTGCCAAAATTATATATAGTCATTCCATAATTACACTATACGACAAGTATCACTTCAATTGGCAGAGATGTTTACATTGTCCTTTGTATTCCTGTTTCTTCTTCTGTCATTATCACAGTACCTAGCACACAGTCAGAACTCCGTAAGTGGTCCTTATCAACTATACTGTTATTTATAAATGATAGTGAGTAGCACAGAACTTCTAAAGCCCTTTCTAATTCCATAGTTTCAACAGTTCAACTGCCCGAGAAAATACCAGAGTAAGAGGAGAGAGTAAACTTTTCCATATATGAATGCAGGGCTCTATCGCGTTGTCACTGATGATGCAAAGTGGTGGTTCTCTCGTAAAGGATGACCACAGTGGAAAACCCAACAACTTCGTCAGCAGGTCAGGCGGTCAACAGCGAAAGCGGACTTGCCTCAGCCACAGCAAGGATGGGTCACAACCGGGCCCTGCTGTCTTCCCTGCTCGGTGTCAACCAAAGAAGGTCAGCAGTGTCCCAACCGTGTGCCGTGGCAGATGTACCCCTCCCCTCAACCTCAACAATGCCACTGACCACCTTTTATTACTCTCTTGCGTAAGCGTTCGTGAACATTACTGTCTACTCTAGCCTATGTATAACGACCGAGTTTTCTTCCACACGTCCTAGTTTCATCTCTGAGGAAACGCCTTCTGGCTCTACCACATCGATTATGCACCCTTTAGTATGTGCCTTTCCTTTTCCTCACAGGGAAGCAGCCCTCCAACCCAGACACACACAGTTTCTTAGCACAGGCATGACTAAAACCTTGGGTTATATCACAGCAGTTTTCTCTTTTCCAAAAAGTAATCTGGAAAATAAAGCTTTGTCTGGTCTTGGTGTTCTTCAGCATCCACACGAACGACCACCCTATCATGAAGGGGGTCTCAGATTGAATGCGTGTTCCCAAATTTGGCATATTAGCTAGTAAAGATTCTTAATGCCTCACAAACCTCATGCCACAAATCAAGAGACTGCTTTTCAGAAACCGAAGCTCAGCATGAAGACAGAAATGTATAGTGAGAAAGAGCATTCCATTTCTGGTCTTGCAGGGCGCTGTGTCTTGGTATCAGATTCACCAAGGATGGTCCACCTGAGGCACCGCATCCGAACCCCAGCCCCACCATCCCCCCACAAAGCGCTCCAGGCAAGACGCGTACCTTCTGGTCCCCACACCCAGAAGTGTTGTAAACATGACAGAACGGTCACAAAATGGAACTAAAGACAGGTGACGATTTTCGTTCTGCACTGTCTGGTCTGCCTGGAATTCAAGCCACTGTGCAGCTGCTTCTGGAGAGCGCAGTGCCGCGTTTCTTGGAACGGTCGCAACAGTGACAAACCACAAAGCGCACAGAACTCACCTAGGGATACAGGCTAGATAGGAAATGAGTCTCCTGAGGTCCTCCTGTCGTATTCTATCGTGATTGCTGCGGGCCGGAAATGTTAGAATGGGACCTCCACGTTTATCTCTGCCACCTGAAAAACAAGCATTTGGAGCACACTTAGACAAAAGCAAGAGAGGATAGGACTCTGCATGCCCCTGGAGGTCCAACATCGTCACCCAACCGCTCGCGCTCAACGCTTTACCTCCTACAGCCGCATGGCCGGGAACAAGTGTGCTATCGGCAAGAGTCAGGGTTTGGGAGGACACGTGGCTGGGCTACTTCATCCCCTCCCGGGACTCCGGAGAACAAGTCTGAGTGCTGCCTGCCACGTGGAAGCCATTAGAGAAGGCCTCATCTTTACCTTCCTATGTGTCTCCTCCGACTTCAGTTTTACGTGTGGAGAACGTTTCCATGTACACGGGCATCGCTCCCCTTGCACGCGGCCTCCTCGCGCCTTACCAGGCCCTTCTGTCGTCCCCCACACTGCCCCCTCCTTCCCGCCCTGGCATTCTAAGCTCTCTCTTTGCTATCAACCAAATCGGGTTTTAAGTCTTGAAGGAAAGAGACAGGAATGGACCTCAAATTTTATGCTGATGATGACTTTCTATCATCTGGGATCTAGGGCATCTTCCTCTCTTGAGGGCAGCACCTAACCCCAGCGGTCAAGCCTCACCCATCTCTCACACAAAAGCCGCACATACAAATAAAGAGACTGGCATTTAAGAATTTTTAAACAGAACTAAATTACCTTGAGTTTAGAAAAATTACATCACATACTAAGTACAAATCTCAGGGACTGTCTTGTCATAGAGAGGCAGATATAGCCCTCGTGAACATACATAAAATCCTAATGAGGTCTGTTGGTATCACTGAATATTTTCGGTGAAATTTCCAGCAATATTTTATTACTCCACCAATGTTTTCAGAAAATAAAACAGAGAAGGAAAATCTAGCCTTCCCAAGCGGATCCTTCCTTAGTTTCACAGCTCTGGTCATCTGTCTTCAGAAGTAGAGCAGTAAGACCACAAAATTCAAGTCACAACATGAAACTCTTCATTATTTTCTCATCTTATTTACTTCATTAGCAGAGGTAAAACTAAAAAGCAAGCAAACATTAACAGAAAACCAGATTCTTTCCTTTTAGAAAACCCAAAAAAGGATTCTGCACAAGATACTGGTATTTTAAAAACATATTTCACCAATATGGATTTTTACAATTTCCTAGAATGATTAATAGTCCCTCTGAACAATAATGAAACTCAATTTTGATTCTGAACACTAAAATGATCCATATGTACTGTTAGGTCATGTAACCTAGAAAAGTATTAAATTATTTATAAATCCAATAATTCATGTATTAAATGGAAACAACATGAAACCATAGCCACTGATACATGCTAGGTATGGTATCAAGTCCTTTACACGTGCTCTGATTTCAACATCACAATGACCCTGTTAAGAGGTTTTATCCTTCCAGCTTTATAATTAAAGATACTAAAGCTCAAAGAGCTTAAATAAAGACGGGGCAGGGGAGGATCTGGCTGCCTAGTCAGAAGAACGTGCAACTCTTGATCTCAGGGCTGTGAGTTCACGTCCCATGTTAGGTGTAGAGATTACTTAAAATAAATAAAGGAAACTACAAAAAAAAAAAAAGACAAGGGGACTATGTCACATGGTCACAGCTGGGTCCTTTGCCCTGAAAAAAACTTAGAAAAATTTTCAAACTAGTGGCTAATTTGAAAATCTCTCTAAATTAGAGCAGTAAAAATGTCAGAAGGACAACTGAATGATGGTTCCTAAGCTTTTTAATGAATGGAAGTTACTATTAAAAGTAAGCAGCAGTTCTGTTATAAATGCCAGAATGTCATCACCAAGTAATCTTCTTGGATAGTATTTTTAGGGTAAAATCAATGGCCCTAGTTTTGGGGGAATACTTCTTATCCCCAAGATAAGGCAGGCAACAATTCAGTATTTTTTTAACTCTCCCAACATCTTAGATACTTTCCAAAAAGAGAATCAGTCTCCTTGATCAAAAATATTGTGGATCAGGGTGCCTGGGTGGCTCAGTCGTTAGGCGTCTGAGGTCATGGTCATGATCCCAGGGTCCTGGGAAGAGCCCTGCATCGGGCTCCCTGCTCAGCGAGGAGTCTGCTTCTCTCTCTGCCACTCCCCCTATCTGCGCGCTCTCTCTCTCAAATAAATAAAATCTTTTAAAAAATATTGTGGAACAACATATTTTACAGAAATTTGAGTACAATTTAAAAATACAGTATGAGATTTGGGTTAAAACATTTACCCCGCTTTTGGTAAAAAGAATAGCATCTAACATTTTCCTTGACCACCATTCTGAATTTTTTAAATGCAACGTAACATTTGATTCAGTAGGGAGACTAGATGACAATGACCCATGCTCATCTCTCCTCCCTCTGGGGTCATCATATCTCACCAAGCAAGCAAGGCATGCTCCACCATGGGTGCGAAAAGAAGAATCCAAAGCCTGCCTATCAAGGGCGCTCACGTGGGCAATCAACAGGTGTGCACACTGCGCGCAGCCGTCTGCTCACAAAGAAGTGTGCATATGTCCTGACGGCCTGCCTGCTGTGCTGCTCCACCTTTTAACTAGAGATTCTCCCCAAGCTGGAAGCGCTAATGGAGAGTCCCCTGAGAGCTGCCAGCAAGCTCATCCACCAAATAGGCTCTCACTTATGTCCTAAAGAAAAGCTTCCATAAACCCAAATTTGACCTTTAAGAGGGAAAAAAAAAATCCACTTTATCTTTTTCCTTTTCCCAGAACAGAGCTTCAGAAAACTCAATAGAATAGTTTTAAAACTTCATCAAAAATCACTTATGAAGTAAAAACTGCATATTCTCTATTTAAATAATTTAATAATTGGCTTTCGCTTGCTAACCTCCCCGCATCGGGTGCATCTTCCGACCTGTGGTGTCATAGTCAGTGACAGGCAGGTGCCAGTCACCCATCTGCTGACCCCTCCCAGTGAGGTTTAAAAAAAAAAAAATCTGAGAACCGATGAGACACAGTATTAGTTCAAAGAAGCATGGTCTCTGAACCTCAAGGAGCCTGAAGTCAATGCCACGGATGTGTATTTGGATGGTGTTCTCCAAGATTTAACATGGTGCCGATGTCACAAACGCAGAAGGTACACAAATGAGAACACTGTCGGGCTGTGAAGCCGAAAAGTGACAACTTTAAAGTTCTTGTTCCTGAACTAGGAACAAGAATGATGCTCCAGCTCATCAAAGCTTCACCTGCTGGATCTACTCGGATGCATGTGACGTCGACCTGCAGCCTCAGGGTGAGGCAGGTGGGACACACGTCACTCCCGTTTTATAGATGGGAATCCCAGTGCCTTAGTTACTACAACGAAAAGGGCAAGAAATCCATTTCCTGCATCTACCAAAGTCCAGTATGTCTAAGTATGAGAGCGGCACAGTCTCTGGACTGCTCCATGTCTGTCATCAAAAACTAGCAGCTCGCTAAGGATTATCTGCATATCCAAATGCTGTTTTAGTCAAACAAAACAAAACAGAAAGTGTAGTTTTTGTTCATAATGACACTTTTATTTTCGATTCTTACAGTTCTCCCCATACTACATTATATTTTTCAGGCACCTCTCACTTTCTAGTCAATTACATGATTTTCACAGTCTTTTTCTTTGTCTGTCCCGCCCGCTAAATGGAAGCTCTATGGAGGCAGGTTTGTTCACTCACTGACATCAGTACATACCTTCAAGGCCTAGTAAGAGACTGGAACAAAAAACATACTCAATAAATATCTGCTGAATGAATGGATTCCTCATCTATATTCCACACAAAGTTAATTAAAAATACCTACTATCAGTATCAGGAAGTTAAAAACAGACATGCCTAATGAAATTTCCTATAGAAACACACATGTAGGGGCTCCTGTCTGGTGCGGTTGGTTAAGCGTCTGACTCTTCATTTCGGCTCAGGTCGTGATCTCAGGGTCTTGGGATCCAGTCGAGGGTCAGGCTCTGTGCTCAGCGTCAAGTCTGCCTGAGATTCTCTCTCCCTCTTCCTCTGCCCCTCCTGCTTGTGTTCTCTCTCTCTCCCTCTCAAATAAATAAATCTTAAACACACACACACAGAGATGCTAAACAGACTGAGGTTCTTGTTAACATGAGAAGAAAGAAGCTGCAGCCATCTGTGTGGCCCTTCCTTAAACCCAGTGATGCTTATTTTCTCTTCTAAAAGGTCAAAGTCCAGAGGACTTGGGCTCTGGAGCTGCATGGCCCAGAATGACCACAGAAGCAGCTAGATTCAGAGTTGCCCCTTTTTCTTTAAATCAATTAAGAACTCACCTTTCATCCTTCTCTTCTAAGGCAGCCATACCTGCTTTGAGGAGTATGATGTAAATCTCAGTGAACCCACTGTATTTTTCTTGTATGGCCCTTATTTGAATTTCTGGATTACGATACCAGTGAAAATGATTCTTTATGCCTCCCCCCCAACGAGCAGTCTACCTCACAGATCATGAAAAGCAGACTTTTACAAAGGAAGCCCTGAAAAGGCACGGTTTGTGAAGGAGAAATTATGGCTGCAATCTATTAAGTCTGCTATCAACCAAGAAAACTCGGTTACGAAGGTGTTCACTGGGCCCCCACTCCAGGAGTGGCCAAGGCCAGCAGCTCCAGAGCCCCAAACCCTCCCATGCTCCCCTCCTGCAGCCCAGTCCTGAGAACTAGAAACTGGCTTAGAGCATTTCGAATGGAGTCACTAAGGGGACTCTTGATGGGGCGCTTGGAGAGCCTCTGGCTATCCCCAGCCTTCCAGTCTGTCACTATGGCCTCAGACTGTGCCAGAGGCTCACGAGAATATCCCAGATGGATGCGAGGTGCCCTCTCCCCTTTCCAGAAAATGGAGAACTCTGCAAAACTGGAACAAGAAGAACTATGGTCAGTAGTCCCAATCCTGACAGCAAACCTCTGGGCAATCAAATCCTACATTCCTGTCAATACCCCCACCTGCAAAGGTGAATGATGTTCACCTTGCCCTGCCCCAAAAATGCCTTCTAAAAAGGCAACCCAAATGTCTATCAATAGACAAACGACTGAACCCAGTATGCTATATACACACAGTCCAGTTTAAACAACTGTAAAAGGAATGTGGAATCTCTGTATGTACTAATATTCTGTTCTCCAGAATACTGTTAAAATGAAACAGCAAGCAGAGAAAATGGAAAATACATGACTGTTTATCTCAGGGAGGGAGGAGAGGAGAACGGATTGGGGTGGGGGGGGGTGAGAGAGAGAGAGAGAGCACTGTTTTACAAGTATAAGAAAAAAACCCAGAAAACTAAAGAAAACAAAAACAAAAAAAGGTTTCCTTTGGTGGAGGAAAGGTACAGGGTTGAAGAGGCAGGGAAAAAAACTACATTTCTTTGTACTTTAATTTTTTTTTAGTTTTTAGCCCTGGAATGATGTACACGTTTTACTTAATACTAAAGCAAGATTAGGTGGTTGTTTTTTTAAGCTTTACAACTGTAAAACGAAATGAAACATGATCTGGAGTTTCAAGTTGGCAGGAACTTGACCCACACAGAGAGGAGCTATTCTGTGTGATTTTAAAGCAGTTACAGGACTGTATGTTCCTAGGGGCATATACCCTTAGGACCACAGAAGTATTAGATTACATTTGGTAGTCACAGTGTGGCAATAACATCAGTGTTAAAATGTAAATAAGCAATTACGTTGATGAGAGTAGGAACTCAGATTTTTAGTATAAGGAAAAGGAGACACAAATATAAAATCAAAGAAAAATACCTGTAATCCTAAATCTGAATTAGAAACTTTAGTATGAAGTCATGACATCTTACTTAAAAAAAAAAAAAAAAATTATCTATACACGTATTTCCTCGATGTGTCTGCTGAAGAGCACAGAAACACTGACCCAGCCAGGAACAGCAAGCTTCTGTAACATCCTGCGCCTTTCTCCGACGCAAAGGAACCAGCACACTTTGGAGAAGTGTGGCTCCAGATGTGGAATAGGGACAGACGAGCTGGGCCTGAAACATCCTGTCTCATCAGCAAAAAGAGAACCTGCAGGACTGCAGTGCATAGATTCAGGAGCCAATCTGAAGACACTCCCATTGGGTCTAAGATGAGAAAGTTTTAACTTCGTAAGAGATTTTTAAAAATTTGGCAATCAACTGAAACACATCAAACGTTAAAAAGCAAAGGTGTGTTTTTTTTTTTATCAGTCTGAAATGACCAATGGTCATTTTTCATTAGTCTGAAAACTGGCAAAGGACAAGAATCAATCATTTATCCTTTTCTTGTATTAACTATGTTCTCGGGATAACCAAGAAACTGATGATGGGACACTTCTTTTTATAGGATAGCTAAGTTGATAAAGAAGAAAGGATGTAATTAGAATGTCACCATTTTGCAACTGTGATAAAATACTAGATCTAAACCATGATCATCAATGAATGCTTGACATCATAAAAAAAGAGACAGCCAGACTCCCCCA
The DNA here is from genome assembly GCF_004348235.1 of Phoca vitulina. Classification (NCBI taxonomy): domain Eukaryota; kingdom Metazoa; phylum Chordata; class Mammalia; order Carnivora; family Phocidae; genus Phoca; species Phoca vitulina. Next base: position 11,316,984 of record NW_022589720.1, on the reverse strand, counting down.
ATAAAACTCCCAGTAGAACTACCTACCACCACCCATTAAGGACTTTTTGCCTTCTTCCTGCAAAATCTAACCTAGGTCTGATAAAGCCTCAAGATCCAGCTCCTAGTTTACAGGAAACACAGGGGAAGGAGAACATATTAAATGGCCACCCATGGGTACAACCAGCAAAAGCTAAAATGTAGGGAAATCTTCAGAAAAACACAGTTTCCTCATCTAATAATTAACATAAGGGGATAAGACAAAAAGAGTAAGAACCTATAGATTGAGAAACACAGAGAGATCAACCAATTGCCACGTATATCCTGTGAAACAAATTATGAGACAAACAGGAAAATTTGAGTATTGATTGGCCTATTTTTATATTAAAGAATTACTACTCATTTTTTAGGCCTGTTAATGGTATTGAGGTTTTTTTCTAAAGCTTTTACAGGAATACAGATGACAAGATTACTGAAGTGAACCATGGTTCATGGAAATTCATTGTATTATTCTCTCTCCTTTTGGATGCTGAAATGTTTTATAGAAGGTTAAGGGGAAAAAAGTGTTCTTAATTCTGATGGTAGTCTGTGAGTTCTTTTGAGGCCCAAACCCTAGCACCTAGTGGCACAGGGCTGACATTATACATATATTATATATATATATATACATACATGTATATGATGTCCACACTAGGAAAATATATATAACACATTAACATATATATTAAATAAAATGTTAAATATAAACTATAAAACACTTCTTTTACTGCCCCTACTCCCGACCTGAAGCATGAAGTCAGGTTTGTCACCTCATTTAATTCACCCTCTGCAGGAGTTAGTAAGTACTTTGCCGTCTTACCTATATGTGGTGAGGATTGCTTTCTACAGTACCTGGAGATGAGACTGAGGATCAGAAATATTCAAGTTCAAAGAATCCCTACTGGGTTTTTAGAGATTTTGACCTAATAAGTATCTCATGGAATCACTGATCTTCTGGCCTGCTTTTTCAAAGCCCTAGTTATTCCACTTAGATTTAATTTACTAAAAGCTACTCACATAGAGAGCTTTCACAAACGTACCAAAATAAATATCCCCTAATATTTTAAAAAATGGGGTCAGAGCAGAAAGTAGATTAGTAGTTGCCCGAGCCAGGCGGTAAAGGAAATGGGGACTGGGCATGGGGTTCTTCTGGAGGTAATCAAAGTGTTCTGGGATTCGACCATGGTGATAGTTTCACAACCTTGTGAAAACCCTAAAATCCACTGAATCATACACTTCTAAAGGGTAGATTTTATGGTTGTGGATTATATCTCAATAAAACAGATTTTAAAAAACAGGATCAGAGGTATAAATTTTTCAGAAGTTTATTCTTTCACTGTAAACCTTTTACACACACAAAGAAATCAACATGCAAGTAACGTTTTTAACTTTTTTAAATTAAAGTTTTTAATTTAGTGGGGTTTTTTCCCTTTTCTCTTCCTAAACAAAATAACAGCAAGCCTAAGAAAAACAGCAAATGATATCATGCTAACATAATTTCTCAATTCTGGTCATAAAGTAGGAAATACTACAAAATTGTGATGGCACCTACCAACTTCATTTAACCAACACAGCTGGCAAAAATCTCAGATATTTAACAACAGTTACAGACTAGTTTGCTGCAGTGCGCAACTTCCCTCCCCACTAAAGAGACCCAACTTTAACTAACCCTGCAGAATTTAAGGTTTGAGTAAAGAGTCATGATAAACTCTGAAAGATCGATGATTTTATTTCTTCAATTAGTTAAAAGGGAAATAGTTTTAATTCTGATAGTAACTTAGACAAAAATGATATCAAATGAGACATTCTGTATTAAATGCCTAATAAAGAATGAGTACAAATAAAAATCATCAACCTTAACCTTCCCCTGCTCTTGACATGCCCGTCTCCAGGAGCTTAACCAAAGAAACAAGCGTTCTCACCACAGATCCAAACTTTAAACATCCAAAAACTGAGGAACGTGTGGAATTGGCTTTAGGTCCTCCTATGGACGCCTCTGCTATTTGTAAGTGGAGTCTTTTCATTAAAATCCATCTGTCAACTATAAACTCAGGAGCTGACAAACCGCGGCACGAGTCCACATTACGCAGTTTGTCACTAAGTGATTAGGAAAGAGTGAAGGCTACTTTTAAAATTCGGTGTACTACAAGCCAGGAGGGGAATTTTTTTGTAAGCATGTATTCCCAACTACCTAAAGCATCTTCTTCTTTTCATGAACTTCTATTAACATTCCAAGTGCATTCTGAATTAGACTCACTTGAGCCAAATCATCAAACAGTGTTTACGAGGGGCACCAGGAAACACCACTGGCCACCAAGGTGAGATTAGCAAAAGCACCATCGGGAGCTGTGCCCTAAATATAGCCCCGTTTGACATGCCAAAAGGACACACCCCACATATAAAAGCAGCTGGTGGTGTTATACGTTTAAAATAAAATGTGTTCAAAAGGAGACATCAGATCAGCATATTATGCCTGTTTGAGAAAGATAAAAAATTATCAGCGGAAACACATCCAGGAAGACCGTCTAAAAGCACATGACACTCCACACATTTACTTCCTGCTACAACAGAGCAGAAAAATCTGCAAACCTTTGTTTTGTAACAAGTGAACTCGTGCCAAAAAGGTAAAATACCCAACAGCTCTTCTGTTCATGCAGAGCGGGCCCCCAAAGAAACAGCCCTAAAGCTTACCCTCCAGGGCCCCAAAGCCTGAGAGTCTGGCCGAGACGTCCCCACCCTGCAGGAGGGCCAGGATGTAGAGGTGAGTGGAGGACCCAGCTGGTAGAGATCACTGGGGCTTTCATACTCCGTAACATGGGTTCTAGGAACTCCAGGGTCAGGGAACAAGAAACCAAGGCAAGGAAATCAGGACACATCCAGTAAGGTCACATTCCCATCAATTTCAGGAAGATGGACTTTTTTTTTTTTTTAAGATTTTATATATTTATTTGACAGAGAGCACAAGCAGGAGGAGTGGCAGACAGAGGGAGAGGGAGAAGCAGACTCCCCGCTGGGCAGGGAGCCCGATGAGGGGACTCCATCCCAGGACCCAGAGGATCATGACCCGAGCCAAAGGTAGATGCTTAACCAACTGAGTCACCCAGGCACCCAGATGATGGACTTTTAAACAATCAGTTGCTTTACTTAATCGAATGGGGAAAAACATCAAATGTTTGTTGAATGACATATCTCACTCACCAGTGCTATCTGACTTATAATGTGCCTACCCGCTAGGAGAAAATGCTTTAGGCACTAATTTCTCAGGAAAATGTTATAAGAATAAAGCAATTAAAATCCACTGAAACACCAGTGCTTTAATGTGTGTGGCAGGTGAGTTAGCGTGGTATTTCAGACTCTGACACTGTATCAGAAGCAGTCAGAAGAAACGGTAACACAGAGTAGAAAGTTCAACTTTACCTGAAAGGTACGCAACTTTTTCCTTTAAAATTGGCAAAACATCCATAGCTTTCATTTCATCGTTTTTTCGAAACCCTGAAATACATAAGGAGAAATTCAAGTTACTACGTTGCTTGAGTGACATTTAACTTCTTACCCAGACTATCCAATGTCAACACAGCAGCTTTCCTCACACCCATTAAATCAGCTTTAGAAATATCATTTCAAAGCATCTGAAAGACTGTGATTACAGAATTATCTTCTATTTTAATGTCAAACAATGATTTGCACATAGACCCAAAGGCTCTGGTACCAAGCAGGCTCCAGGCCACTCGTAGCAATAAAGATCTGGTCCCCAAAAACACAGGATATGAACCAGTCCAGATCATTTCAAAAATCTTCATCTGAATCCTGTAGATGAATGCAACTAAAGCAGCAATACCATGTTTTAAACACGCGGCTTGGTGGCACGCTGAAGCCTCTAGAGGGAGCTCTGAGCCTCCTCCTCCCCCTCCTCCTCCCCTTCCCAGAGTCCGGTGTGGTTAAAAATAAACAGTGGCAGTGAGGAGAGCAGGGATTATAAATAGCCGGGGACTGGCCACAGCTCCCTTTAGGCTCTACCCTTCCAGGCTTTCTGGGTCATGCCCCCCTGGAGGAATGTCACTGGTTAGTGGGATAAGACGGCCCAGTGCCACCTGCTTCAGAAGGTGGCCGAGACCCTCTCCTCAACTGTGAAACTAATTCTCCCCGTGCCCAATATCGTCGAAGGCAAGTGGAGAGATCATGGCAAAGAAGCACGCAGCAAGCAATTTAGGCCAAGCCAACATCCATCTAAGATAAGGAATTCTTGCAGCCCAAACGTGTCTGGCCCAGCTCACCAGGGCAAAGGCCCCCAAAGTCTCGGGTCAAAAATGTTCATGCTCATAATAATGCCTCGGCGTATTTCTCCTGGAGGTCTCGAACAGAGGAAATCGAGGTTCAGGATGCTGGCCATCCTCAACAAAACGAGAAACTATCATTACTGGCTGAGCAATCTCTAAGAAAAATAAAAGACCACTGCCCCATCGCTATTTTCCTGTTTGTTTTTGCCAAAGTAGTACAAGGAATGCCCCAGAATGGTAGCTTGGTAACACAACAATGGAAGATGCAGACCTGGATTGAGAGAGCAAGGAAAGCTCTCTCTCAGTGAACTGGGGCTTCCACCTGTGACGTGTCTGAGCAGCCCCTGGGGAACCAGCCCTGCCATAGAGGAAACCTATAAAAAAAATCAACCATCTCAAGGCTGCAGAGCAACCCAAAGCAGGGAGACACACTTGGGGAAAAAGGGAATGGCACTGGGAGCACTGGACTGGGGCTTTTAGCCTGAGGACAGGATGCAGGCTAAGCCACATGGAGCTGCCAACACATGAACCAGGACACAGCTCGGGGCAACCTCAGCAGCTGAGGAGAAATTGTGGAAAGGAGCAGGGGAGCCTCAAATTCTGGGTATAATCTTGGCCCAAATCTCTGGCTCTCCCCTGAGCTTCGCTTGTAGGAGGCAAACTCCAAGCTAAAAACAAAGTATCTGACTGAGATTCATGTTGGGGCCCACCACAGACGAGGTGGGGTTCGTAGTTTGAGTCCAGCCAAAGTAGCAGCCTGCCAAAGCAAGCAAACAACAAAATCGGCACTTTGAGGAAGAATGTAACAGAATCCAGCCTCTGCAATGTATCAGTCATAGAAGCAAAGAATGACTAAATTAACAGTGTGATTTGATTAAGTAAATCTCTCCTGCCCACAGAATACTTATATGTATACTAAGAACCCAGTTTAACAGGATTAACCATGATACTGACGATCACCAGAGACGCTGCACAAAGACAGCAGCGAACACATCCTGAGGAGGACCCCAAGGTCCAGGAGATAGAGCAGCATGACCTCTCTGGTCATGTAAGGGCTCAACACAGAACCCACACCTCTACATCATCAGGCCATTTTGCTTTCCAATATACCAAGCTTTGTGCTGGCAACCCACCAAGCTTTTAAAAACAGTGGCTATTTATAAAAGGCAAAACAAGAGCCAAGAGTTCTGCAATTTCATCCTTAAGGTTCCTTCAAAACTCTTGAATGGATGCAATCTAGTCTCAGCAATTCATTGCCAGTCGTTGGGTAATTTACTGGACACGTCTACAAAGACAGATTACATCTCAATTCCATCTGGGGTGGACAGAGATGTCAGTAGGGCAAACTACAAAGAGGAATTAGGCAGCACGGCGGCCCTCGTGAAGACAAGTTTATAAATACCTATGGCAAGGCACAGCATGAAAAGTTCCACAAGCAGCCCAGAGTGCTAGGGGGCCTGGACAAATGAAGAGGCAAATCAAATGATAGAAACGGTAGGAAGAACTAAGCCTTAACTGTGGATTGCAATTTACAGGGATTTGAAAAGAGGATCCCCCTTCTATTGCTACCAGATAAGAAAACACAGGCTTTCCCCCATTCGCACACTGCCTATGCCCCCACAGAAGCCCTGGCCAGGACACAGCCAAGCCCTCCGAGAAGGACCACCAGCTGACTGCTGTCCTGGATTCGCACACTCTATAGAAACCGAAGCCCCACTTGAGGGTCTAGCCCATCTCACACAACCCTGAACAAATAGACTGTCCTAATCCCAGTGCTGGCACCTCACAAGAGGACTCCGTGACTTACATGATAATTCCAAAGCATCCTTACCAATTTCTGCTGACTCTCTGAAACAACCCATTTATTACTACCCTTTATGGAGTGGATGATGGAAGTTAGAGCTGCCATGTTACAGGCCACCCCATGGGAAGAATAGCACTGACATGAAAACAAGGTGAAGTAAACCAAACTTCACAACCAAAATCTCGATTTCCTATGACCCACTAGAAACCACAGACTCACTCCTGTGTTTTAGTTTCTAAAAACTATAGTTACTTCAAGCCTATCAGTTCCTGAATTTCTCCCCTAAATTAAATAAGACCCACAGTTTTGTTAGAGGAGGAAAGGCACATGAATCCAGGGTTAAACTGGTGTTGAAGTGGGTTATGCTTCTATTATGATATACATACATGTCCAAACATAGAGTAGAATATAAATTCTTCAGCTTTACCACAATATTTTTGTTGAATATGTCACAGAAAAATAGATGGGAATTTCATTAAAATAGTCAAAACTTTTAAAATAGAAAATTTTTTAAAGCAGAAATATAACACTAACCACAAAGAAACTGAGTTTGTGACTATTATGGCAGTCACCTAAGTATTATCTTTAATCTCATTTCCATTTTAAAAAACACACCCCATAAGCAAAAGGCTAAGGAAGGATGTATACATACCATAAAGCTAGATTAAATATATCATGTAACTTTTAATAAAAAGCAGGAAGAACTCAGCCATGAAACATCCTCAGATCAAAAAGGCAGATTCTGTTCTATGCCCTGAAGAGCTATTTATGAAAACAGAGTGTGCAACTATTTAAAAAAAAAAAAAAAATTCCAAATACATGGCTTCTGTGCTATTCCAGTGATTCTAGATTACACTGCAGATAAGACAACTCCTACTGTGCTCCTTCCTTGTGCATTAAAGGAGCTAGCTGGGGCCTCTAAACTTTTGGATCAAAAGCATACGCTCCAGGACTATCCCTATAAACACACAGCTCCCCCGCCCTCCATGCTCATGGGGAGAGAAAGGGATGGCAAATGCCACCTTGGAGCAATACTCCTGAGTTCTTAGACCACATCTTTGTGTCACAGACCACGAGTCAGCAGCAGTTTTACTTCTAAGTGCTACCAAGAGAGTTTGAAAATGCCACTAATAGGTAAAAGGGGGTGCCAGAGAAAGACTCTTGGTAAAATTAGACAAAAAGAAAAGCAGCTTGAAAAGTGATAATGAGGGGTCAAAGTCGGAGGACATTTAGTTATACCCGTTTCTTAAATTAGATACTTTTTAAATTACACAGAGCCTAACTAAAGGGTGCAGAAAGACCGACTAGATTCTTGTTACAATTTTTTTTTTTTTTTAAGATTTTATTTGAGAGAGAGAGAGAGAAAGCACGAGCAGGGTGAGGGGCACAGGGAGAAGCAGGCTCCCTGCTGAGCAGGGAGCCTGATGTGGGACTTGATCCCATGACCCTGGGATCATGACCTGAGCCGAAGGCAGACGCTTAACCAACTGAGCCACCCAGGCGCCCAATTGTGGCATTATTGAAGAAAAAAGAAAGAGCTCAGTAAGGTGAAATAAGTCAGATGAGGTAAAAAAAGAATCAAATTTAAACTTTTTAAACTAAGACACAGGGTCATTTTTTCTAATCCCTTATTTCTCCCAGGACTACTGGCAGATACTAGTAATTTGAAATTTTATGTATTCTTCAATTAAACTAGTCAAATCGTTTGGTTTTTCTTTTTTCTTGTGAAGTAAAAAGTGTTAGAAAAAACCATAGTTATCTCTTGATCATTTGGGCTGAACGGAATGAACTGACACCTTGTTCTGAACCGTCTGCCTCACCTCCTGCACTGGGATTTGTCTTTAAAAGACAATCCACAAGACAAACTGTGCTCTTCATCCATTTTCAAAGGTCTCATTTGCCTGTCAGCTATACTACTTTAGTACTTGATGGGAAGATCAAAAATGGGAGTCACTGAAAAATAAAATTCTACACCTTCAGAAACACAGGTTGTAGCAGTAATAAAAATGTGTTAATAAATAAAGCAGCATTCTGAAACAAAAATAAAAAGGAACACTCCAGTAAGCTGGAAGGTTACTATTAGTACCAAGTCTTGGTGGTAATTACCTAATTTTACTCATTAGTTTATTTAGGGGAAACGCGTGCGCGCACACGCACCCCTCAACACAAAGAGCAGGATGATGAATCTCTGCATCAGTGGCGCCGCGCATGCGCAAATGGAGATGACGTCACCCTTTCCAAGCAGGCCGTCCGCAGTTCCGACTCCCTCACCTTTCTCTGCAGAGCCTGCAGGATTAGTCACAGATCACAGCGAGCGGTGGTGCGTGGCATACAGTGTTTGTGCTATCAAGGGTTTTAACTAGGCAAGCAGTTAGACTAGTGTTGTGTAGGAAGGAAGCATTTTTAACTAGCCTGGATCCTCTATGAAAATGTTTAGGGGGAAAGAAGGCTATAAATCAAATGATATTAATGTCATTTTTACTAAGGCATAAAAACAAAATATAATGTAATGCTTATATTTTTATGCAAATATAGGACTACAATCCACACATACAAAATGTTTATAAAATGCATATGAAGTGAATTAAATACTTATATCAAGAATATGGGCATGCTCACAGACCATCACACAGGAATACAGATGGGGTTTCATAGTGCAGTATTATAATTTTCACCTAAACCTTTATGGTTAGAATAACTGTCAGACTCGTTAATTTATTCCTTTGCATAATCTTAGAAGCAACAGCCTGTAATGTAACATCATACCTTTAAGGAAGAAAAACAGCATAAGCTTGATTGATCCAACGAAGTTAAGGGCATTTCAACTTAAAATAGCTCTGGCTTTTTAATGTCTTGAGCACAAAACACAGAGGACAAACCAAAATAACCAAAAGACCATAACAAAAAATATTTTTTAACTATTACATATACTTTAATGTAAATGAAATAATGAATTTTTAATGTTTGATGATTTGATTATGTATTAGCTACACATTAGAATTTAATTAAAAACCATAACAGATCAATCGAAGAGAATATTTTAATAGTCAAAACAGTAGTAGTATTATAAAAGGCGATTCTACCTTCCTACAATCTCATACACCAAAAAAGAACCATGTGCCCAGATGTGCTGTTCATCTTTGTATCCCGAAGGACCAGCCAGGGCTAACTAAGCACAGAGAAACTTTATCCTCATGTTTGCCGAAAGCCAAAAGAAAGAACACATATATCTGTCTGTACCTCTAAGAGTATCAGGAGATGCCTCTAGGGAAAGCTCCCACACTGTGCTCTGAGCCTCTAGTCACCCATCCCAAGGCACATGCATACAGATACGTATACATATGTGCCTGCTTATGGTTCTGTGATACCTACTCAAAAGAAGGCTTGCTTTACATCAAGAAGCAGCCTCTCAGGAAAGCCAGCAGAAACTTAGTTTCTACCAAATGAACCACAGAGATACAACTGATACAATTTGATCACTGTCAAATGATTTGATTTAGAACAAATCATCCACGATTGACTGCTAAAAGAAACCACGTTTAATCATTACAACAAACATTTCATACATGTTAGTACCCTTGCCCTCTACCAAAATAGAAAGAAAAAAATCCTTATGCCTTCCTATTTTTTAATGTAGATCAAAATCATTCTTGTAAAAGGCTTTGAAAAATTAAGCTATGTTGTAATTCTCCTTTTCCTTTATGTGTGGATCTTTTTGATTATTATAAGGAATAAAGGTGCAATTACAGAGACTCAGTATAAATAAGTGATATTGAAACTCTGTTCAGTGTACACTGATTTGCCCTGTTTTGGGGAGAGGGGGAGGGGCTTGTACATAAACTACTAGAGCGCCCTTGTTGCAGTCTGTTTGAGAAAGCAACACTTGAGTGTTCAGACTTGGTATGGAAAAACCAGGGCCAGAGGGATCACAATAGGAGAAGACACCCTATAAGATGGAGGATGTGTGGGGTGAAGATGATTATGGTGGGTCTTGATGGCCAAGCAGAAGACTCCCATCACTGGCATAAAAAGGTGTCAAGAAAAAGGGGATACCTGCATGTCTATGACACAGCCATCTCCACCTGTGCTCATCATGGTCCCCACAAACCTGCTCCCCACTGTGTGGGTCCCAGCACACTACCTGGCCCCACAAACCACCTATCCAACAGCCAAACCAGAAACCCGGGCTTCCCCCTGCCCCCCATCCTCTCATGCACTCCTGTAGGCTCCATACTTAATTGGAGCACCTTGTCTCCCTGGCCCACTGGCCAGCATCTCTCTTGCGTGGATTACTCCAGCAGTCTCCTAAAGGAGGTGCAGGACTCTGTTTGATCCATCCTGCCACTCTCCCCTAACCCACATCTCATCATCTTACTCGTCTAAAATGTGTCAATGGCTCCTCAGAGCCCTCCAATAAAACCCAAACTCCCTGACATGGCACAAAGTGCTTCATGATCTGAGCCTGTTGACCTCTGCAGCCTCATGAGCGCCCCATTCATTATCCTCTCCCTCACCTACTCCTGCAGGTACCACAGGCCCCTGCTCCCGCACTGCCTCAAGCATCCCCTCCCCTGCCCATGGACAAGCCCACACATTCTTCACCTTCCTGAAGACTCAGACCAGATCCACTCCTTCGGTGAAGTCTTGCCGTTTCCCCACTGCTGGATCTGATCCCCCACTCGGCACTCCCACCACACCCAAAACCTCATCACGCTGCATGGTAATTATCTAAGAAATACCTGTCCGGGGCCGTGCCCCCACCCCACCCCATCAGAAGGCAAGCTGGTGCCTCTCATCTTCCAGCCTGGTTTCGCTGCGGCAGAGTGCGCGGCACACGGGAAGAGCCTCACACCTAACTAGCTTGACCCTGGGGTTCATAACGTTCCAAGCAGTCAGACATTTTCAGGGGCAGTCTACAATTTGGAGTTGTGAGCAAAGTATCCGTCTTATCACATAAAGCAACAAGTCCGAAGCAGTCAACCTGCTACACACGCTCATTTTGAGGAGGGCCAACGTAACTACATTACTTGTCTAGTGTATTTGGTGACTAGTACATAAAATCGCATTTATATATTCTTGGGATTTTTATAATGTAATTAAAAAGGTATTTTCTCCCCTAGCCACCAAAACTTTAATTATAAAAAGCTTCTCTGGTGGGAAGACCAGTCTGTGATTTGTGAAAAGAGCATTCAGTGGCTTTTCATTCTACCTTCTCAAGGACCAAAAGAATGCAGGCCTTCAGGGAAGTGGTTTCTAAGTAGGAAACACAGGGAGCCCTGCCTCTTTGCAGCGGGTGGGGTCGTGGTCCTGTCTTCACCCAAGAATTCCAAGTTACCTGGAAGTGCTTTCATCCTGAGATTCTGTAAACAGAAGAAGCATGAGGGAACCAGCAACCAAATAAATGCCGAGCAACTCAAAACTGAACACCTTTCTTTCTGTCTTGTTGTCTTAAGCCCCTCAGTACCAGAAGGCCAAGTTCAGCCTGAGGCAACCTAACTGAACACTCACATGGCAATGTCTTTTGCCACATTAATTAAAAACAGGTTAAGGCTCTGTGTCATATATCACAAATAGTAACAATCCCAGAACACCTGCATTATGTCACTGACATCTTTCCTTGTTACCGACCACGAGTATGAAGGGACAGAAAACACATCAAGCAAATAGGCAGTCAAACCTTTCCGGCTGGTCTATAAATTTAAGATAAAGGGATGTAATTCCTATCAATGAATCAACATTTGGGTTCAAAATTTGGTTTGTTTCAGCTTCTCTGCACATCAATATTCCCCAAGCCAGCCTCCCTTCTGTCCACCCTACAATGCCAAGGCTCTGCTTTGGAATATTTCCTCCTGCCCAGATAGACAAGAAAGGGCATAAGCACGGGGTAGGCACGGAAGCCACAATCCTCACCCAGAGGTCTTCCTCCAGGCTCCTCAGCAAACGCCTATCAATCCTGTCTACCTTCAAGACACCTGATTAGTTTTACATTCATGGAGAAAAAATAAACCAAGGTTGAGTGTCTTGATAAGCTATCAATTACCTTGACTGAGCAGTGATCATATTCAAATGGAAATACTGTATTTAGGGACACTAAATTACACACACATATATACAAAATATCAAAATGTCTCCTAAAGGAAGTAGTCAGCAAAATTATTATATGTCAATTCTGCCTCAAAACTCTTCAGTTAATTCATTTATCCTTACATTAGGGTATCATCCAAGGCAAATGCCACAAAGAAACAATTTTTAACCCAAGGACTGAAAAGTTATTTCCATTTGGATTTAATTTCAACATAAACTCACTAGAAAGATGTATCTTTAATAACATCAAAGAATTTGGCAGCACTTTCTACCAGCCAGTCCTTTGATGAAGCTTAGAATTGCGTTTTTAATCCCTTGGCATTCACAGAGGACATATTTACACACAGTGCTCTCTTAAGTCCTAGAGATTTTCCTCCTAAATGGTATGTTCTGATTTTAAGAAGCTTATAATCTAAAACAAAATAAAACACACATTTAGACCAACAGTGGCCTTAACAATGTGTACGCAACAGGAAAAGCCTGATGGAGATGAACAAATGTCTTGCAAATCCACGTACTGTTATTTTTAAAAGAGATGTAGATACTGCTGTGATTAGACAAACCCACCTAGAAGTGTTACTTTTGTCCCTGAAATTTCTTATCAATCTTGGGCACTGTGACATAAAAAAAGGTGTTTGGGACCATTCTGAAAGGGTTAGAAACCCTTGCTCCAGGGATTAAGACCACAAAGCATAGGAGTGAATAATATGAATAACATGTTCAAAGATGAACACTGTGATGTTTTAATCATTAGAAACCCACTTGATAGTTTGTTTACACACAGCTGCTTTGTCTAAGTTACTCCGTTCCCCTACTCTGCTTTGACAACTGTTTTCATCTTTTTCTGAACGTATCAGAAATACATCGGAAATACACTGTGATACATCTGGTGCTTGAGGACACAAACCAGAACAAGCTAAGTTCTGACCTTCAGATGTCTACTGACCAACCACGGACAAGAGCCTCAAACAGTACAAGAACCCGAGGAGCAATTCCGTCACCACCGTGTAAGGACAACTCAAAAAAACAAAACAACAACAACAAAACCTGGTGCTTTGCAACTTGTTTTCAGGCTGAATTTGGAGTACAACCTAAAGTTTGAATTTTTCTTCCGGATCTTTCTATTTGCCATAACTAGATTTGACTGCTGAGGACATGCTGAGAGAAGGACCAGGCCAACTCTGGGCGCAGACAATGTGACTTGTTTTACAATTAGACCACGGAGGGCAAGCTCAGCCTTTAGGACTCACTGGCTTTTAAGGTTAAAGTGCCTTCTAATTCAGGTGCTGGTGTCCTCATTTCCAAGCAGAAGAAAAAAACCATTCTAGTGAAAAGGTCCCTACCATTTACGTTCCTACTGGATTCCTAACAAGAAATTACAGAAACTACCAGAGTTGAGAAAAGGAACACCACCTGCTATTGTAAAAAACAAAAAGCAAAGTGAAAGTCATTGCCATTCTCTAACTAACTGCCTTTCCCACCTCCTCCACCTCAAATCCCCTCTGCATATACACACAAAAGTAGATTTTTTTTAAATTCTGGTTTAAAATGTGTTTATTAAATCAAATAATTTAGATATACTGATGAGAAAGCAAATTTTGACATAAAAATAGATTTAATGGGGATGGATTCATCTCCACTTATATTTTTATGCATATGCATTGAGGAAGAGAAAAAGGTGCAAATTCACAAGGCAGAGGACACAAGTGTCTGAGGGGCGCGACCCCTCAGGGAAGGAGTGCAGGGCAGCTTGCTGGAAGGAAGTCACTGCCAGGCACTCAGCACATGTGAGGAGATTTCAAGCTGGTCCTGGGGGCGCGGCTCCTCCGCCGAGTCACTGGAGGTTGAGGCGGGAAGTCAGTAAGCAGAAGCCAACACAGGCTCAGAGGAATGCACCAGCCGCGCTCCAGAAGGACCACGACCCACACAGAAGGTGGAGAAGGTCCACCTGTGTGACCGTCACTCGTCATCCCACATGGGGCACTGCTGAAGTGCTAAGGGCAGAACGGACAGGTGGCACGTGGGCCTGTGCCGCAGGGCCTCCTCCTGCCCGCCACAGAGTCCCGCAGTACATAACCTGGCGGGGAGCGGGGCAGCCTCCCCTGCAAGTTTTACTTCTTCAGGCTTGTCCTGCTACCCAACCCGAGTGGGGTCAAGCCCAAAGGCGTGTGCCTTGTAGGCTTGGGAATCCGCTTTTCCTTTCCCAATTCCCTGATTGCTACACTCCTGACAGAGAAACAATATGTGTCTACCAAAGAATATTTTTTCCAAGTTAACTCAGTATAGAAATGCAAACAGCAATACAACAAGGGCATTTCAAGTAAGATGCGCAGTACTCCTTCTCCAGCTCACACACCTGCAGGCCCTTTGCAGTACTCTGCAGAGACCAAGGACACCTGCTGCCCAGGTGCTCGTGCCCAAGGACAAGATGGCACAGGGCTACAATGTCCTTCCAAGGGAGACAGGAGAGACACAGAGGGTGTGGAGGGGACTCCACCCCTCACTTCTGCTAGCATTACATTTTACGGATGTCACCTGAAAGCGACAGTGCCACAACTCAAAAGAAAACTGTCAAGGTACTACTATATCTAGTAAGGAGCCAGGGCCGGACCCGGCTGCCTGGTCTGCCGACTCCCAGCAGGGACACAGCGGACTCACGCTCAGTCCCTCTGCACTTTGTTTCCTCATCTGCAAAATGGGATCCCAATGACACCACCTCACAGAACCAATAAACAGCGCCTAGACCACTAGCTATGATTGCCACTGACATTTGAGAAAGCCACTTATTCTTAGGTGTACACATTTGATAAATGCTTTAAATAAATGGATTTGAGGAAATTTTGCCCATTTACCTGCCATTTCTGCATTCTGTATGGAGATGCATCTTCATTTTCATCAAATGATGAAATGCAAAGATGCATTTTCATCAAAAATAAAAAAGAGTAGGACTGAGATGTCCAGTTACCGTCAAAAGTCACCAAAAAGAAACCACTTATTTTTAAAAGTCACAATAGATTAACCTTGGCAATTTCCTCCTCCCAGACTGACTGTAAATAAGTAACTGTAAGGCGGTTCAAAAGTCAGAAGACTCTCCGATCTAAGAGCTTTCAGCAGTTCATCCCGACCCCTCCGTCACCCCCCCCACATACACACACACACACACACACACACACACACACACACACACAGAGCAACACCCCACGGGCACCTGAGCATTCTCAGGATCCTGCTTATCAGCCTGTTCCCATCTATGGGAAGGGGCAAATCAGAACACAAATAGAAATGAAAGCAGATGAGCCAGAAAAGTCACCTGAAGGGAAAACATTTTTGTAAGAGATCACCTCCTCTCACTAAAATGGTGGCAACAAAAACTTTAATAACCCCAAAGGGCTCTCCCTTACTGACACCTCCTCGTTCACAACCCTCTACAGTCGAGACCTGTCCGTTGGTGTAAGAAGTCCTTTTCTTCGGCTTTGCCAGCGGGAGGGGCAGGGATTACAGCAAGAGCCTTGAGCTTGCTAGTGGCCGCGGAAGCTGAAGGGAAGCAGGCAGCGCTGGTCTGGCTCCCCCATCTAGGCCCTCCACCTGCAGCAGACTGGCCCTGCCTCTGGGACATCTGTAACCAAGAGGAGGTCACTCTCTACCCCTACAAGGCTACTTGAGGCCAGAAGGCACAGACCGTACTCTTTCCCCTCCATCTTCCACCTTCCTGCTGTTTTTAATAGATGATCAAGAACAAACAGGATTTTCCCATTCTGCCGAGAATCGTGGTAAACAGTGCAATGAGCAGCCAGCTGTGTGCACACAAAAATGCTAGCCTCTGTCCATATTACTGCCCGTGGCCGCCAGACCTTCAGCCCATGCTGGTGAAGACCGAAGTCGTGCAAAATTAAGGTTTTAAAGTGATGAGAAACCACGCTAAGCTTTCCTTCTTTGTTCCTTGCAGAAGCCAGCCCAGGTGGATGCTGACAGCATGACATCAGTCAACTCTGCAACGGTACCGCCTCAAAACCTCAAAACAGGAGAAGGACGGTGGGTGCTAGTATAGTAAATAACATCTAAGAGCCCTGGTGGCTTTAAATATTCAATTATTCACTTTACGGTAAAGCAAAAAGGCTTTCAAATCAATTTTTCTAATTCTTTCAGCTACTAAAATGAAAGCCCAGGCAACATGGGTCCCACTTAGAAGAGAGTACCAGTCTGGTCTGCACATAGGTATGTGTATTCATGTGTATGTTTGAAAGCAGCATCCTATTTAAGAACCGGGACACGCCAACACCTCAGAAGCCTCCCCGCTCCTGCCTGATGATACCTATCTCCTGACATAACCACTGTGCTGACACCGAGGGTAACCATTCCCTTGCTTTTCTTTATAGCTTTGCTATTTATTAATCTATTGCTACATGATATATTGCTTTGTTTCCTTGTTTTTGAGCTTCATGTGAATGCAGTCATACTATGTGCACCCTCTTGTGACTTGCCATCGGTTTGTACGGTTAATCTACATTGATGTGCACGCTGAGCTTTATTTAATGCTCCATTCTGTGACTACACCACAAACTTACTTAGGCAATCTTATTAATGGACATTTGCTCTATCTCCCATGTGTGCCATTATAAATGATGCTCCCATGAACAGCCTTGTCCATATATCCCAGAACACACTTCTGGAGTGTCTTTAGGCCTACGGGGAAAACTGCTGGGTCAGAATTGACGTACCTATTCAAGTTTACGAGGTGATGTCTAATTGTTTTCCCAAATGGCTGTGCTCCATCCACATCCTCTCTAAAGCCTGCATTGTCTGTCAGATAAATCTATGTTTTTGTTTTTTTAAGGATGCAACCATTTGGTACTTTCTACCAAAATGAGTTGAAGAAAAAAACAAAAACAAGCATATTAACAAACATGAAATCAGTTTGAAATTAATTTTGGGTTCTAATCTCTCTGCACCGAAAGAACAATAATCTAGATTTTCACATTTCGTCCTGCAAGTTGAAGACTGAAAGAACAGGATACCCCAGATGTTTCCCTTTCTATTTCTATCTCAACTGAATTCCTCTAATAGTTCCTCCTATTTAAGAGGCCTGCAGAGTAACTGCCAAAAAGGAACTGCTGTGGAGACCTGCACAGAAACTCAGTCTCTAACCTCCAAATGGCCTCTGTTCCAAAACCTTGTCAAATCCCCCGCTACTCGATTACAGGAATGGATTTTCCCACAGAAATCATGCTACCAATTGGCCTTGGGGTCGCGGGGATTCCCACAAAAGCCTATTTCATTCTCAATAACCCATCTAAGCTGCTGGCATGGATTAGAGCAGACACGGGGTGTGTGGAGAAGATGGAGCCCAGGCAAAGGGGGAAAGACGGCCCCAGCGCTCACCGTCCCCCTCACCTGCCCAGTGGTCCTCCCCCAGGCTCCTCACACTGCACTGCACTACCTGAACCAGTCTACCGGACCTCGACCACAGCAAGCAGTTCTCAAAGACTTTGGTCTTGAGACCTCTTCACGTGCTTAAAAATTACTGAGGATGCCAAAGAGCTTTCATTTATGTGGGTTCTTCCTGTTATCTTTACCGTCCATAGAATATCTAGATATCTAGTATGGATACTTACCATATTAAAAATTAAAACAGAAAAATTTAAAAGATGTCTTTAAAAAACCATCACAGGTTAGAATAAATAATACTGTTTATTAAACTATCTGTATTTTCCAAAAAATTAGAAGGCTGGCATTGTTTTATATTTTTGAGACTGGCTTTAAAGTCTGGCTTAATAGAACACATCTAGATTCTCACATCTGCTTCTGCCCCCAATTTGTTGTGACATTATATGCCATGCAGACCCTAGAAAACATCATTATACACCTTGGAAAGAAGGAGTGTGAAAAAAATCTAAGACTATAATTTGCCTATGGTGGAAATACCTTTTACTCAGAGATCCCCTGAAAAGTTCGTGGGAAGCCCAAGGGATCCTAAAACCACACTTTGAGAACCACTGCCCTAAAGCAATGCTCTTTGAATGCTTTTGCTCAAGAGTCCTATCACCAGAGAATTTTACTACATGCCCCCAATTATATAAATATACTACTGTACTAGTATATTACATACCCACAAATAGATGTTTGAAGATAAGCTTTAAATAAATATCTTTAAAAGGCTTTTGGTATTTTCTCCACCCCCACTCAGGAGATCCCAGCATACATTCCCTTTCAGCAAACACAGAGCTCCGGTGCTCCTTGGAATCAGCATTTCCTTTTCTTCAGCAAGTTCCTCTGAATTACTACTGGATGTGACAAGTTAATCTACATCCATGACTAAAAACAGTGCTGACAGAGAGGGTGTTTCCTTAATCCAATGAATGGCTACCCATCATCTCGGCACCGGTTCCCCCGGGGAGAGAACATGGTGGCAGCGTGCACAGTCGAGCCCCCAGTCCAGGAGCCCTGAGGGTGCGGCCGGTTCTTGCTGGTGTCTGTCCACGGCTCAGGCCCCTATGCTGCACCTGTTTCCCACGCACTCCCACCCCCCATGAGGTTGGCCAAAGTGGGGAAGAAACCATGGGTGTCCCCTTGAAAGCTGTGCCTGACAACAGGCCCCCCACATCAAGAACAGATGGGAGTGCCTCAGTGACACAGGGACCTGGTCCTCGGCAGACACATTTAAGTCAACGAGGAGCCGGTGTGCCTGGGGCAGCGGTCTGGTGAGGTGGCCAGGCGCTGGGTTAGGCCGCAGCAGGACAGCATGTAACAAAGGACCAGGCGCACATCATCACGAATGGAAGAGGAATTAAATCTGCCAACAGACATGATGGGAAAGCAACAGCCCTACCATACTAAAAAGATCTCCAGAGTCTTGCACAAAAGATGCTTAATTTTTAATGAGACAAAAATCTTAAGACAAGAACATCACAACTAAGTATACAGTAACAAAGTGAACTTTTCCTTTTGTAAACAAATATAACAAAAGCAAACTGATATTTTTATTTCAACATCTTGTTTTACAGGATCTGGTTAAAGATACCATAAGCTAGGGAAGGACCTCTTTTATTTATTTATTTATTTATTTTTAAGATTTTCTTTATTTGACAGAGAGAGACACAGTGAGAGAGGGAACACAAGTAGGGGGAGTGGGAGAGGGAGAAGCAGGCTTCCCGCCGAGCAGGGAGCCCGATACGGGGCTCGATCCCAGGACCCTGGGATCATGACCTGAGCCGAAGGCAGACGCTTAACGACTGAGCCACCCAGGCGCCCCAGGAAGGACCTCTTTTAAAGGCCTTCATCTCACAGGTTGGCCAAAAGGGGTCAGCTACCTGGATCGACCATCCCCATGCATAAAACCATACACCTGGTGAACAGTCCCAATGGACTGTCAGCCAGCCCTGAGGGCGCCGGGACTGCCGTGCTCTTCTCACCCCCTGGTCTCAAGTCCTTGCCCTCAGCTCACCCATTCCCCCGCTATCACCCCTTATTACCCCTTATTTCACCAAGAAAAGCAAGATTTTAAGATACTCTTCCCTTCTGACTTTTGAGAATAGATCCCATCCTTTCACAAACCACCTCCTCCGATCCCGTGGCTTCCCTCCGCACCACTGCCACCCCTCCCCTCATCCCCCTGGCAGACAGATCCGAGGCCTCAGCCATCCTCTGCAAGGAGCTGCCACCTCCCCGGGGAACTGCGAGGACTCAATGAGCCAATACCAGTGAAGCACCAAAAACTGCTCTGTAAATGTCGGCTCAAGAAACAGACACCGCACCTCTGTCTGCCACCACCCAGGCCTGAGCCTGCACCACTGAGAGGGAGTGCAAGGCCTTTTCCGATGGCCATCTCAGCCTGAGGCGCGGCCAACAGAACGGCCACCGAGAGGGCGAAAACAAGTGTGCACAGCAGGCGTGAGCATGGACACATGCTCCTGTCTCCCCTCCACCCCAGGTCCAGATTCGCCAAATAATAAGGCACTTTCAGAATCTGGGATTAAGGTGCGATGATTTTTAATTATACAGGAGTTATGCTCTGTCATCTTATGTGCAGGCCATAAATGCTGATCACAATCAGTGCTCACACAGCTTAACAATAAGGCCCCCAAAGGCATCGGGCCCACAAGTCAAGGAAATTCTGTGATTCCTTAAACATTACGGTATTACTGCACCCGGAAAGCCAGGCCCAAGAGCGCAAAGCTGGCCTGATGTAATTAAGCCTCAGTGGCCGGGGGCTCACACACCCAGGGGCTCTTAATAACTGGCAAGAGAACACCAAGGTCACTTGAGGAGAAGAAAGGTTCCAAACCTTATCTTTCATTTAAAGAAAGAAAAAAAAAATTCAGCAGGATGAAATGCAACATGCTCGCCTCGCCTGACTCAGTCCCTGCAGCAAAGCAGCCCAACCCCCCCAGCCCGGCTGCAGGTCCCCCCTCTGCGCCGTGCCTTTCAGAAGCTGGTGGCAGAACCTAATGAGCAAATATGCAGAGAAGCGTTTAACCCAGAGCTGAACAAATAAGGGCACAGTCCACAGCAGCGATTACGTAGCTGCAACTGCCCTAAATCAACAGGACGGTGTGATGACCACGGAGGAAGGGCAACTAAAAGGCAGAACGTGCGGTAGGATTCATTCCACTGAAAACGACGTGCCTCTATGTCTGTGCAGCTGAACGCAGTCGTCTTCCTGGTCACCCCGCTCAAGGGTACAAGCGCAGGTGAGCTACTGTCAGAACTCACAAAAAAGCAGTGGAAGAAAGGGGAAAGCCTAAGCTCTGAGCGTATCCCCCCCTCTAATAAATAGGCAAGTGGTTGCTAATGGCAACAGAGCATCTCTTCCAATGTTACATCTGCACACACACATGGCCTCCGTGGCTCCCTACAACATGCCACTCTGGTCAGCTCTCTGCAGAAAGTCAGCCCCGCTCTCCAAAAGCACAAAGGCATGTGTACACACAGGTGAAGGACAGCCTTGGCAGGAGGGGAAGGCACTGCGAGAGGAATGCAATTTAATTCCAAATGCACAGTCCTTCCGAGCTGATAAAGCGCTGGCAGCACAGAGGTAACCGTGTGAAGACAGTGGCGGCATGCTGGCCACGTGGCCGACAGTGAAGAAGATTACATCATCTCCTTTGTGCAAAGCTGAACTGCGGGAGAAGCAACTGCTCGCTAGTTTAAGCACCACACGGAGCTACGCTACAGACGGCTGCAGACTTTTTAAGGTGAAAATCATCCTTATTTCTCCTCCGTGTCAAAAATAAAACATGCCCCCAAAGACAATAAAATCAAGCAGCGTGGATTCCCTAACAAATTCATATTCATCATTTCCCTGTGCCTTCTCAAGCATACTGTTTTAACAGGTTAATTCCTAAAGCTGGAGAGGAAGAAAATACATAGGTCTTTTTATGAACTAGGTTAGAAAATGCCCAGAATATTCATTCTTCCTCCAGATCTACTTCAGCTTTCCATTCCACGCAAGGTGGCGCACGTATGGATGTACACCTGGGGTCCGTGTTCTCTCCCACCAGAAGATGGAGCTGCTCTGGGCGGCACAGAGCCAAGCCCAGAAAGTCCTTAACCAAGCCCTCGGCGGGGCTGTCCCCCGGGCCAGAATTCTGCTCTGCTCCTTTCAAATGATTCTATTAAACAGGCAAGTCAGGAGTCAGCTCAGAATGACGTTACTACCAAGAACCCTGCTCCCAAAATGCGTCCTGTGAGCAAGCACGCCCGCCCCTCACATTGCCATCAAACCTCGCCCTCCAGCCTTGGCAACAAAGTAGCTGTGCTGAGGGTCTGTCCAGCTGCTTGACCAGGACACATGCAAATGACACTCACACAAAGGAACAAATGAAGCCTGAACTACATGGACACATTCTCCATCAGGAACTCCCTCCTCTAAAGCCCAGAAAGTTCAGCTGTTTTTCAAGCTGAAGTAATGATGAGGGTATCTGCCATCAGCCAGCAAATGGGTAAGCCTCGCCAGGGGCTAAGTGTCATCAGCTTCATAATGACAACATCTCTCCCTCAGTTTCAGGATGGCTCTAGAACCAGAAATCAACTAAATCAGAAACTGTCAACTTTTCCAAATCCGCTGCACCAACAAGGTTCCATTTATACTTCTCTTGTACATTTCCACTGCTTTCTTCAACAGAGAAGCCACATGTCCACCCCTGAGAAATAACAAGTCAAGCCTGCTCTCTGTGGCCCTCGAGGTCAGCAGTTCCAAGACCTGTCTATTCCCATCCTGTGAGCACCTCAGATCAGGGAACTGGGTCTCGCTCACGTTGGCCCACCTGTGTTGAACCGAAGGTCCAGCAGTTTTTTGAGGGGGTTCAGAATAGTGGGAAAGATTATCACCTTCAGGCAGTCAGTCAGGTTTGGAATCAAACCTCACAAGTACCATCTCCACGTTAGTCAACTCCTTAGAGCATTAGGGTTGTCTGTCAAATGGGAGTAAGAATTTATGTGCAGGTTTGCTCTGAGGACTTAAAGGAAAAGTCTGCGAGCATTGAGCACCGTGCCTGGGACTCCACTGGTGTCCAACAAATATCAGCTCTGATGAGGCTTCTTTGTTCCAAATCAGAGCCCAATAAGGTGGTTCCTGGCCATGAGGGAAGATAGACAAGAGAGGTACCCACCAGCCCAGGCAACCATTCTCGACAGGGGCAGTGCTAACTAGGGGCTTACCCCCCCAGGGTGGCTGACCTTAGACGCGGAGTGGCCCTCTTACTCCAGGCAGGAGTAGGGCTCCTCTGTCCCCCCCACCTAAGGTACTGCATGCAAGCACACTGCCTGGGGCCCTGGCCCCAACATTTCTCTGTGTATTTCATCTACTCAGTTAACATAAAATTACCATTCAAGTAATTAACAGTTCAAATCAATGTATTTCACTTTCCTAATCTACTCAATGTCACTTTGAATTGGCAGTGGATATTGGTTACTAAAATGCATTCAACACATTTTTCAACAGTGACCATTTTAACAAAAGGGTAAAACATAGGCTTTGTTACCTAAGGTTTGACATTCTATTTCTTTCCAAATTCTTTTTTTTTAATTTTAGAAGGCTGTAACAAAGGGGTGCCTGAGTGGCTCAATCAGTTAAGTGTCTGACTTCAGCTCAGGTCATGATCTCGGGGGTCCTGGGATCAAGCCCTGTGGCAGGCTTCAGGCTCAGCAGGGAGTCTCCTTGTCCCTCTGCCCTCTGCCCCCTCCCCCCACACTCTCCCTTTTTCTCTCAAATAAAATCTTTAAAAAAAAAAAAAAAAAAAGGCTATAACAAATTCATGATTCCTTCAAAGGCTATTTTGATCATTTTAACTCGGTATATTACCAGTTTTTTTCTTAAAGATTTTATTTATTTATTTGACAGAGAGAGACATAGCGAGAGAGGGAACACAAACGGGGAGCGGGAGAGGGAGAAGCAGGCTTCTCACTGAGCAGGGAGCCCGATGTGGGGCTCGATCCCAGGACCCTGGGATCACGACCTGAGCGGAAGGCAGATGCTTAACGACTGAGCCACCCAGGCGCCCCAGTATATTACCAGTTTCTAACGCTATGATTTCCTAATACACCATGAAGTACAAGATCTATTTAGATTCCCCACACTCTAAAAAAATAAAAAACAAAAGCAAAAAAGCAACAGTCTTTTTTATTAACATGTCACAGATTCTAACTTGTGAACTTCATTGTCAAAATGGTGTGCCGTCTTAGCATGAGCTGTAAAGTCTTGAAACAAAATTAAGATGTATTTTAATTTTCATAATGGAAACTTATTTACAAATCTAGACTGAATACATAAGTGTGTGTACTATAAGAAACCTATAAAATTCAGTGAATTTTCCAAAATAAGGTTCAAATGATCAAGAATTCCTTTGATATATAACTTCAATTTCTGAGTTAACCTGTAAGAATGGATTCCTTAAAAGCCTTATTTTTTATAAGATGCAAGAACAAAACTGTTCATGTAAAGGCATGTATAGCTACATTTGAAAATATGCAAGTTGCACATTAAAAATTTTCGTAATTCAGACTGATCTTCCCTATAATTCTGAGGTTTATATCCACACATAAAACAACAGATTACAGCAGCCAAGTCCAAATCCCCAGTTGTGACAGGAGCAGTCCCGTTGTCTTGAACTTGGCTCAGGCCCGAAGCCTCTAACAACGGGTCCATCTTTCCGGGGCTCCCATGGAGGAACTCAGCCCAGCAGCACCCTGGTGCCAGCCCTGGCCCTGCAGGCTGCGGGGGGGGAGAGGGAGAGGGCAACAATGCTCCTTCCAGTTTGAGCCAGGGGCACCTCCGGGAGAGGTTCTGGAGGGCAGCTTTACAAGGTCACCTAGAGCCTCACCAGGCCCTAGGAACACTGCACGAGGCAATGTCTCTGAAGAACTTGCGAGACAGATAGATGCAGAAACGGAAACAAAGCAAAAGAGAATGGTAGACAACATCCGAGGTCAAAAGAGGTGTCACCCTTGTCCTTTCCCCTGTTTCCGCCCCCTACCAGAAGGGGCCAAGAAAAAACAGAGCCCTACTCCTGCCTGGAATAAGAGACAGGGAACTGGAATAAAACCAGTTGTAGAGGAGGCTGTAGAGAGGAGAGAGCTGAAGAGTAAACAGACATGGCCCCCTCCCTGCCCTGCGGCTGACCCACAAAAGGGGCGGGGGCACAGACCTGAACTGGGGAAGAAAAGGGCTTTGAGTTGGATAAGAGAGGAATGTTTGGGTTTAGTCTGGTCTGGTCCCTTAACTCACAGAGCAAGACCTTTCTAACACTCTGAAGAAAACTGACAACTCTAGGGACTGCATGAGAAGCTACCAAGAGGTGGAGGCAGGTGGGGGCAAAGCCAGACCATTCCTGGTTGTGCCTTCCCACAGTCTGACAGTTCAGTAAAGTAGTGATGTGACTTCATAGACAGACTTGCTATTTTAAAATACTGGCAAAGATATTAAGTTCCAGGAGCACATGAACCTCCCAGGCCTGAATGAAACTGCACCTGAGAATTCCCACCTAGTTTAACACCTAGTAAATCAAGTTTCAAATTTAATTGAAATGAGAAGCTGAAACTTTAATACCACTGAGCCTGTAATTAAGTTATATTTTATTTTTCTATCCTTAAAAAGGGATTCTGTTTATTTTGAACTTTCACCTTCTGATTTAAATTGTTTCAAAGGGTTTGAATTGTTTCAAAGGGTTTGAATTGTTTCAACAGTGTTTGTAACTGCTTATCAGATAAAAGAAATGGGGAGAAGTAAAATTTACATTAAGGGGCCAGAGAAGGGGTGTTTTCTCATTATATCATTAAGAGTTACTCTGCAGAACAATCAAGCGGTATTTAGTACACACTCTATCCCTAAGTACCTACAATGTTTTCCTGCTTGAAACAGATACCAAATACATTTGGTACTCAAAATAAATAGCTAATTCCATAGCATGCATCATTTAACTGGAATGGGAATCATTTGGCGAACGGGCTTCAGCAGGGTCAATGCTGGCCTAGCAGGGCTGACAACAAAACCACAGGCCACCAGTCATCCCAGATTCTGAAGCACTGGGCCAAAATATCAACCCCCTGGCACACCCTTCCCCTACTTGTTCTTCCCGGTGACCTCTGTGTGCACGGGCACACACAGCCCTACAACCAGCTCCGGGTGCAGAAAGGGTCTGTTGCAAAGGCCATTGATCTGCACAGACAGGCACCTCCACGCCGAGGCATCACCCATTCATGGCAGTGCGACCGTCACCAGCCTGGGCGCACATCTACTATCATTAAGTAATGACAAGCACTGCCCTTAAGAAAACAAGATTTTTGTTAGCAGCTGCCTCAAAAATAATCTAAGCCTTTCTGTTCTTATTCCACTGGCGGAGGAGGGGAGCGAAAGCACTGAGGCACCCCCTGAATAAGAAACTTTGTTGTTGCAGAGAAAGACTGAACCATTTGAAAGCTGTACACTGATCCTATCACACACATTCAACAAGAATGTTCTAGTTGAAATAAGAAACTTCAGTGAAAGAAGGGCTCAGATTTCTGGGGTTTACTAATGGAGAAATTATGCCAGGATTTTCAACAGGTGCAAATGAACTCTCACAATAACCTAATTTAAATACCACGGACAAATGGCTACACCACACAAGGGCGGAGAATGGTTACAGCCCACGGGAACAGTGTTCAAGAACAAAAGCTATCTCTTCATGGACCCAAAAGGTTCACCAGCTTTTTCAAACTTCACGTCCTAATATCTTAGTGCTTGCTGGAGAGGCCCTCAACGTGCACACCAAAATCCCAAACCTCGTTCTCCCTGTGCTCCAGGAATCATACCCTCCGTATAAGAGCCAGACCCGTATCTGATGCCCCCCACTCGAATCCACCAGGAACCGGCCGCTCCCTGATGACAAGGAGCAGATCGCCGAGTCCCCCAGGCCACTGGCAACGGTGCTGCTTCCTGCTTCCTGGGTTTCACTTGGACACAGATGTGGTCCCACTGGCCCATCAGAACTTCAGATCTATTTTGATGATTACTGCTTATTTTCTCTAATAGTCTTAATACTGTAATTCTGCAGGCTGCGGTGGGGAGAGGGAGAGGGCAACAATGCTCCTTCCGGTTTGAGCCAGCTGCACCTCCGGGAGAGGTTCTGGAGGGCAGCTTTACAAGGTCACCTAGAGCCTCACCAGGCCCTAGGAACACTGCACGAGGCAATGTCTCTGAAGAACCTGCGAGACAGATAGGTGCAGAATCAGCAACATGACAGAGTAGGTCAACTTCTAGGGCCTGGCCTGAGAGCTTAGCCACTAGTAACAATTCTACAGGAAAACACGTTCAAGAGTGTAGATAACTAATTCAGAAAAGTTGGCGGTAAGTTACTTGTAAGCATTTATTCACTGACGCCTTCAGAGAAGCATCGATTTTTACCTTGTCTACGACTTCAGGGAGGTTAGCTCAGCTGCCATTTACGCAGATGCGTCCGAGCCATCAATCAGAAAGCCTATGCATTTTTACACGAAATGCTGTGAATTAAAAAAAGGAAATCACAATTTCAAAGTGCCTTCCCAAAAATGGCAACTTCAGATAGAAAACAGCCACCTTCGTGAAAAATAGGTTATATCTTCCTAATGTATCAACATCTCTCACATGAAAAGAAAATCAACCCCTATGTTAAAATATTCTATCCAAAAACCTTAAAATTCTCCCATGTTTTATTCTCCCAACTTTAACTAATGAACGAAGTACAGAATGCTAAATGGCCGCCATCCCTCTGTTAGGCAGTGGGCGAGGGGCAGCCGGGCAGGCCTGCAGGCAAGAGCTGAGCCGCCCCTCCCCAGGAGGGCCCTTCCCCCTCAGAGGCCCTGAGGGACACACAGCGTCTGTGTATGAGCTGCTCTGTTGGACAGCAGGTGGAAGGCTCAGACCGGGCCTTTGCTATTTTCCTAGAAAATATTCTCTATTTGATGAATTAGGAAGCTCTAGGCTACTGGCATGCCTATACTGAAAACTGATCATACAAGACAAAAACTAATAAAAAATGTACACAATTAAGGGGGAAAAAAACTACCAGCATACAAAAGTCAATATGGTCTTTTGATGCACCTAATTATTTTCCTGACAGGTTTTCCTTATAAATGTATGAGAAAAGCAAATGCTGCAGAAAGCACTAGTCTGGCTTAGCTCCTCCTGCTGAAGACTTTTTAAACCCAAGACACTACATCCAGACATACTATTTTGTTATCATCTCTATTTGAAGTACTATTTGAAGTATACCTTTCTAAAAATCATTTTCTAATTCAAGACATGCATAATAGAAGTGGTCATTATACCAGGCACATGGGAACTTTAATCAAGCCCCACAAACATAAAGAAAACAAAAGGGATGGGGAAAAAGTTTACTACATTAAGGAATATAACCTCGAAGCAAACTTAACTTTAACTTTAGAAAAAAAAAAACACCTCATTTTTAAGGTATGGGCTGAACATTAAGGGAAGGGGGTAAATGCAAATGAAGAGGGAGAGAGCCATGGCAAGGTGGCCAGAGTGCCCCTAAGTCTTTGCTCAGCACACCTCCCGAGCTCCCACGGAGCTCCCCACGGGGGGCTGAGAAGACACACCTGCCCACCTGCCCACCTGTGCTATGGCGAGGGGCCTACCAGCACCGGCGTCCGTTCTGAAAGCCCCCTCTGCTAGAACTCACTTACTGACCAGGCGTTTGGAGGTTCGCCTGTCATCTACCTCCCCAAGTACAGACGGAGTTTACAGAGGGTGAGGACTGTGTTTCTCATTTCTAGTTTATTCTCCAGCAATGCAGACTATGGTGGGAATTTAAGGATTGGCTGACTTCAAGCAAGCAAACAGTAGATTAAAAAGCCCCCACGTTATTATCTTTTCCTTATAACATTCACTTGTGAAGGAGTGTGAAGCAGAAACTTCTCTATGCCTGGCAGACACCACTTTATTTTCTTCTCACGAGAACTCAAGGGAAAAACTGCATTAACTTCCATAATATTTTTAACCAGAAAAACAGACCAGACTTCAGACTTGTAATGGTTTGGTCTCCTTTGTTAACAACCTTTACTCTGTGTACAGATGAGCAGGTTAGGAAAAGATAAAGATTTAGCATATCTTCATTATACGCAGAGATACAGTTATTCCAATTCTCAGGCCATCTTAACCCAATAGAGAGAACTTTCTATCAGTCAGCTGGTAGAAGGGCAGCATGTGGTTAAGAGCACAGCAGTAGGATCGCTGCTTGGGTTCCAAGTATGGCTTTGCCACTTAGGGAGCTGTGCGGCCGAGACAAGTCACTTCACTTCTGTTTCCCAGTTTCCACGCCCGTACCACAGGGCACCCACCTTCAGTGCTACAGTGAAGACCGTCAAGAGTCGACACCGATGCCTGACGCAGGGAGTAGCATAGTGACTCTGAGTATCCTTGTCACCGTCGTCATCATCAAGATGCTGTTCAATAGAACTTACTTGTAATTTTAGTAAAAATTATAGCACTCAAATGCATTGAACTGCTACAAAAAGTATTTCAAGCTTCACATAGAATATAATTTATCCCACATCTGGTCTTGAGAGGCTCCGCTACTAATATAAATGGCACACCCTAACAAGTACGACTAGAAGGAAATACAATCACAGAAAGTGTCTGGGGTAAGAGAGAGGAAACAGGAACATAAAAGGAGCAATACACGTTTTAGTTGTTACTGCTTTGCCTTCTCCAAGCTTTGCTATTTAAAATGACGAAATAAAATGTGAAGAATGCTAAAATCAGAGTTTTAGAGCTGAAAACTTCTCTGGATCCACAATATAAAAATCAGCCTCTAATACGAATGAAGTTTCAAAGAAAACTTTAACGAAAAACGTTTTAAAGGTACATAATCTTAAGTAGGGACCGACATTCTGTCTTCTTCCTCCCAGCTTGCTCCCATGGCATCAGAAAATCCTGAATACTTGCTCTACTATGTACAGATTTTTATGATCATACTAAACGATTACTAAAAGATTACAAAATCATCTACCAACTCCGTAATTTCTACCTGGCTTCCCTAAGTCAGTATCATTTAATTCCCAATTATGATACAAGGCAAATTTATAACGTTCAAAGAATAACTACATACTATGAATTTGAATACATGAGACGGGCCCAAAACAAGGCCTGTATTTCTAAGTTAATAGGAAAGAGAGATATTTAGAAAATATTCTTTGAATAAGCCCTCAAAGGGTTTTAACAGTCTTCAAAAACAAGCTGGGGCTGGGGGAGGGGTGTTCTCATTCTAACACTGGAAACAAAGAAAGAATCCAAGTGGCATTTTTGTTTCTTTCAACCTACTGAAATGCATTGCTATTTCCCTTAAAAAAACAAAAACAAAAACAAAAACCATCACCAGTACTTTAATCAGACACTCTAGGGATCCAAGAACTACTCTTAAAAACTTGTTTCACAATTCATGAGAACATAATGTAAATTTCAAACTTTTACCATATTATATTCCAAAATGGGTTTTGCCAATAGCTTTAATGAAGAAATCCCATCTTGACTGTAAAAAGAAAAAAGTAGGGAGAAAAATTCACATTTAATATCCTTTCAGATTCAAACCAATTAGTAGATATGCAGAATCTCATCAGATACTGATAAGAGGGTGGCTTGTTTTCCACAGCTTTGGTGAAAAGTTAGTATTCTCTCGTCTGAAAGTCTCAATAGGAAAGCCCCCCCACACACACACACATGCACACGCGCACACACACACGCGCACCCCCCCGAACGCGCGCATCAGGAGCACAGGGCATGCAGAGCCACTGTTTGCAGCTGAAAGGGTTTTGGAAAATGTCTGGCTGGTTAACAGATGCTTGGCTTGGATTTCCTCCCAAATATGTTTTTAATGCTGATAATGCTTACATGCAACTGTTCAGAACAAGGGAAGGAGTGAGGAGAATGGAAATCTGCTGTCACGTAAAAAAGGGGAAGGGGGATAGCCTCACATTAACAGCTTAGCTAAAATTTTAGTGATTTTTGCATAAATACATCAGTTATTCCCAAAATTCTTGTGACCAAGAATCCCTTTTCCTTCATTTACCCCCGCTGCAAAGCTCCTGATTGGAGTCTCCCTAAAAACTGCATTTAGTAGGTAATAACTGATCCCATCTTTAGAAATCATGTATCTGTTAGAATAAACCAATGTAACCACACTGCATTCATAAAAGCAAACAAACTTCAAGCTTCACTTAGTTTCTAAAGCCTTATTCCAGAAATCTGTATGATTCCTATTAACTGTTTTATTATTTTAAAATTTATTATTCACAGACCAAACACGAAATCCTGAAATTTAGCAAAATTTAGGTTGCAAAAAAAGGCAAAGAGTTTAGGAAGGAACATTGGAGAGGGGAAAACCTTGGTAACATTCTAGCTGGAATGATGGGAATACTCTCAAACAATTTGCAAACTACATGTGAATTACTTCAAAATTGAGAAAATATTCCTTCTGTTCCTATCACCCTCCCCTCTCCCCCAAAGTATCCTTCTTTGAAGGCCAGTCTCAAACTTCATGAAGCCTTTCCTAATAACTTGGGGCGGGGGGGGGGGGGGGAATGTTGTCC
Organism: Phoca vitulina; assembly: GCF_004348235.1. Taxonomy (NCBI): domain Eukaryota; kingdom Metazoa; phylum Chordata; class Mammalia; order Carnivora; family Phocidae; genus Phoca; species Phoca vitulina. Next base: position 11,285,746 of record NW_022589720.1, on the reverse strand, counting down.
TTGTAGACGACCCTATGCAGTACTCTACCCATTGTTCAGTAGCTGTTGAACTGAATCTGGTACTCCCGTTATGAATTTCATAGTCATTTATGTTCCTGTATTTTCCCCTCCACAAAACATGGAGGCAGACAATGGTGGAAAGAAGGTGGATTTTTTTAGTTTGCTCAACCTGATCAGAATTCAGTTCTGCAACGGGGTGGCCTTGGTTCTCAGAGCCCCATCTGTGGAACGGGGTGGGGCATCTGATAGGGTCAGTGAGGATTAAATAGAGAAGTCAGTTCCCAAACAAGCACCTAGGGAATGCAAGTCAGTTCCGTGCTTACTCCCTACGGGGAAGTCATCTCCGCATCTCCAGGTACTTGGGGGGATCGAGGTGGGAGTGAACACTGTAGCTCCCGTGTGCTGTGCTTGCATAGATCTTTTCGGGAAAGAGACCAACAACCCAAACCTTTGAATGCATAAAAGCTTTCACTGCAGACTGAATTACTACATAAAATTCTTATTCTGTACATTTCAACTAAGCATAGAAGGAGGAATAACCAGGTGCATATTGAAGAACGCTCACAAGCACCCAGAAAGGCCAGGGGAGGGAGGATAGAGACGGGAGGAGGTCTGTATCACTAATCAGAATAGAACATTACAAAATAACTGCTAGACTTTCTATCAAAAACAAACATACAGACATTCTATGTCAGAATGCCATTTACATACAGGTGTCCCTTAAACAACACGGGGTCAGGGGAACTGACTCTTACACAGTCAAAAGTTCATGTATAATATCTTTTGGCTCTCCAAAAACTTAACTACCAATAGCCTACTGTTGACTGGAAACTGAGAACACAAACAGGGGACTAACACGTATTTTTGTGTATGTATCATATACTTTATTCTTACAATAAAGTATGTTATAAAAAAATTAAGAAAATCATAAGGAATAGAAAATACATTTATAGTACTGTACTATATTTATTGGAAAAAAAAGTCTGCATATAAGTGGACCCACACAGTTCAAACCCATATTATTCAAGAGTTAACTGTATACTGGAATTATTCCTGCAGTTTAATATTTGAATTTTCAATATTTTTTTACTCTATTGACTATATAAAACATCCTGTGCATTATGCACTCTTATCTTCTCTCTGGCCAACAATTTCAGATGATGCATAACCTACCACCATCCTATATGAAAATACGGCCAAAATGTCACGATCATCAGCATCATGAGCTGGCAACTCCACTGATCCCACAAAGTGCTTGTTTTTATACCTTTCATTTGGAGATGGAAATTTACAGGGTTAATTCACTTGCACAGGTGCCTGAGAGCTAGGACCTGACACCAGGGGCTCCTCACCTCTACACAACACCATTCAATCAAGACCAAGCAGAAAACACTGCAGTTGCTCTCCTGGGTACTTTAAAAACTGCAGTGCAAGATCTTAACTTAAAGGACCACTCTATGAATTAAAGAAAAAAGGAGCAGAAAAAGTTACATTAAATTAAAAGGATGAACACTGAATTCTCTTTACTATAGTCCTGAATTATATGCACATGGGACATAAAGGAAAAAGCTTTCTCAACCAGAGCAAGAGACGGTGCACCCACACACCTCTCCCTCTCGCACCACGAGGGGTTGTGGGAGGCAACACGCCCACATTCGAGCCCACGTGGGGTGACAGAGCGCTGACATGGGAATCAGGGTCACAAACACAGTACAACAGATACCCGGCTTCAAGTTCACCTACCACTGCATCGTGCAATAGGGACGAGACTGTGTCACTGACATTATTATAAATGTTTTAAAAGTAAAGAGCAAATTAATGAAAAATCTTTAATCAGCATTTTTCACCATCTAATTAGCTTCTTACAGAAAGTCCTTCCCAGGACACAGGTAATCAGTTCCCCTCCAACACTGGCCATACTCCTCCAAAAACAACATCGCTGTGCATTTTTCTTACTTTTACTCCTATTAAAATCTACTACATGCCTACTATTGAAAGAAATCTGACCCAAACTCTACTTTCGCACATGTAAACATCACTCTGTATCTGATTACATCTGAACATTATGATCAGCTTTAAAATTCACCACAGATAAAAAAGGCACACCCATCCCATGTAGCGTCTCCCGCAGGTTCAGCTGATCATACATAGGCAGTACAAGGTTAGTAGCTACATTAAATACAGTACTGTTTTTAAAGGTAATTTTGTCCAATAAATAAGAGCACTAGTGGTAAGAAAGAATAAAAATCACTGGGCCATACATTCTACTTCAAATAGTAGCCACCTTTAAGTTAAACTAGGCAAGCAGGTTTGGTTCAGCTTGTAACCAGTCTCCCTTTTTAATACCTAGCTATCAAGGCCTGACCAGTACTACTGGCCAAGTAATTATCTCTCAATCAACAGGTGAACTGAGAGGAGATGAAGTTGCCGAGGTGAAGCACCAGGCATTTTAAGAACCTTGCTGGTCAACGAATTCAGTGACTGTGCAGAGGGTTTTAGGTCACATACTTGAATGTGTCGCGTTCACGCCCATCCGTGTCAAGACCAGAACTGCTGATTTCCACCCAACAACTGCTGGTGGCAGCAGGTGTGTGTGCCGTCTGCATGGACACGTCCCCAGTGGACCACGTCAGCCTGCCTCCACAAATTCTGAGTCTCTGGTATTTCAAAGCAACACGCAAGCCTTTCCGTCTCAACTGCACATCACGCCGCAGTATCACTGAACCCAGCCCTCTTCAACCTCTGCATCGACAACCACATTAGTACCAAAGGAAAGGGAAAGAACTCCCAGGTACTATCAGAGGGAAAAAGGACTCGTAATGCTGACAAGCAGGCAGGTGGGAGGCCCCATTCTTCTCCCAGATGTTTATAAAGATACACCGAGTTACCATGGAGTGCAAAAGCAGAGGGGCCTAGAAAGTCCGTGAATAGCTTTCTCAAGTTATAAAACCAGGTTGTTTTATAGGCAAATCTGTAGAGAAAAAGAGTAGCTTAGGAGATGCATGGGACTGGAAAAAATGAGAAGTTTGGAGGGATGAAGGTTAAGGGGTGTGGGGTTCTTTCTGGTGAAGACATTCTAAAATTAACCACTGTGATGGTTGTACTACTCTGTGAATGTACTGAAAAGCCCCTGAATCAAACACTTTAAATGGGTGGTTCTTACACTAGAGTTCGTTATATTTCAATAAAGCTGGCCCAAAAAAGTCGAGAAATGTTTCAAAAACATTCTACATAAAACAGGTCATAACTGATTATTAAAAATATTTATATGGAACGGAGGAGAGGTCATTTTGATTAGAGGCGGTATGATTATTTCTTCTCTCCTAATTGGACATACGGTTAGGGTGTATTCAATAATTATAACCGTACTAATGTTTAATACCTTTGTCAAATACCCCTCTGGGAAATAAGTGCATACATTCTAAGTTAATCCATTCCTGATCCCAACAGTTTAGTCTGGTGTACTGAATAGAAAGAGAGAGGGCTATCTACGTATTCATCATCTCTGCTTCGGCAAACAGTTCACTACAAGACTTGAGGAATAAAAATACAGATTTTATAAATTAAGACAAAAATTTTTTTTCATAAAAGGTTTTTTGTCATTATATAAAAATGCAAGCATTTTAAGATTTTGAATACATTTAAAGGACATATCTTCAGTCACCATTAAGTTTTTAGTTTGGGGGGACTTTTGATGCTCTGGGGAAAAAAAAAAGGCTGTATTAAACTGCTTTGGAAAGGGCCAAACCACCATAATTCCGTATCACTGGGCCTTTCACCCTGAGGAATCAACAGTTCAATAAAATTAGGTTGGTCTCTCTCATAATAAATCATTTGCTAAATAGGTCATCCATCTAACCAACCAGGTCAGCTGGTTGAATCCACAGCTGTAAGTTTTAGGTTTCATCAAAAATGCATAGTTTTATCAGTAATACCACAAAAAAACCTTGCATCCCTACCCAAAAGCTTTTGACGACTTGCCAGTGAACTCATTTTACAAATACATGTTTATCGATTAGAATGAGTATACATAAGTGCTAAATTTTCATTCAGTTTTACATTTTGGCTTTGGAAGAAAAAGCTTTCATTTTTCTAGACGATCTCCAATTTACGTAAATTAAATCATCTTTGGACCTAGCAGAACCATCACTGGCCAACATCCCACCTTTAAACTATTAAAACTATTAACATTTTATATAGTTCTTTACAGTTCTCAAAGCATTTTACAAACCTAATTAGTTCACCCAATGACTAAAGCCAGCCTGTAAGATAGATACATTTATTTTTTATACATTTATGGTCTACATTTTAGAAACCAGGGACTCAAGGGTCAAAGACATGAAATCACCATTTACTCAAGATAATACAGCCAGGAAGCCATAATCAAATCCAGGTCTTCTGTTTTTAGAGCATTTTTTGTTGCTTTTTGCTGTACTCAACCCAGAGCTTGAATTTTTTTTTTTTAGGTCTGACCATTTTCTAGAATTTGTTAGTTTGTACAAATGAATTAGACTGTATTATAAGATGCTTGAAATACTTTTAAAGTCTGAAATGTTTTACAAGTAGCAAAATACACATCCTAGGTTTCCCTTATATTCTGACTATATTATGTAAGAATGGATAATATTTTGTTTCAGTTTTTCAGAGATACTATTTTCCCCTTCGTTCTTTAACAGATCAGAGTTTCCTCAAATCTTAGAAGACATATTCTTAAAGTCTTCATTAATGTGTTACTTAGAGCAAATCTTCCAAATTATTGGAATGTAATTTAGGGCAAAGTAAAATCCCTTTCTTTTTTTTTTTAGATTTTATTTATTTATTTGACAGAGAGACACACACCGAGAGAGGGAACACAGGCAGGGGGTGTGGGAGAGGGAGAAGCAGGCTTCCCGCCGAGCAGGGAGCCCGATGCGGGGCTCGATCCCAGCACCCTGGGATCATGACCTGAGCCAAAGGCAGACGCTTAATGACTGAGCCACCCAGGCGCCCCAAAATCCCTTTCTTTTATTACAATCATTTAAAAAGAAAAACAGTGCATTTTAACCTAAAACAAAATCATCTTTTCTTATCAACATTTGGTATCACATTCCTTGAAAATCATCTAGCTTTGTAGATTAGATCAAAAAAATTTTTAAATAGTCATTTCAGATCTTTTTACAAATCACTTTTTAAAATGCCCCACACCTCTGTTAAATGACTACACGTGGCAAATTCATACATTCCTCTTAACAGACTGACATATCTGCTGTGAAATAGGCTAAAATACTTTCTGCATCATCATAATCTGCAATCATTACAGTGCGTCCTTTTACTTATAGGTACTTGTCACAGTTAGGAACAGAAACAATTTTCACGATTTCACTCCCTACAGTACAAACATGATTTTTGTGTATCGATTCTCTAAATACAGATCTCAGAACATTTTCCCTCCACTCACTTGTGGTGTAAACCTTCCTCCAGATAGACAGACACTGAGACTGCGGAACGGGCTCCTGGGGGCCATCTGCCCCCGACGAGCATCAGGCTGTTCACCAGCACCGCGGGCAGTCTTCACAGTACAGAAGGTTAGACAAGCCAAGGCAGCTACCATCCTACCCAAAGATTAGCAAAGGAATAAGCATCTCCCCATCCACTGGTCTGGTCACCAGCTTCTAAGGTCACAACTGCCTGGTCCCCTAGCCATCACCCAGCTCATCCACAGAACTGTAGTTTTTTATCCTCTGACATTCATCCCACCTCTGAAACTACCAGTATTTCTCTATGGCCTTCAAGTAGTCCATGGCATCATGCTGTCTGTATTCTTCACACAGGAACCCCACCAACGTTTTCAATGATAATGACAGGGAGTAAATCTTTAGGTGGATGTGGTACAGAGGGGGGAAAAATTAACCAGGAGCTTAAGAAGGGATAGAATCAATGGAACATTATGTCTACTATACTCAGAGATAAGAAAGGGAAGGAAAACTATTTACTAAATGTTGAGAGGGGTCAGTTACCTGCTTCCTCAAGAACTCAATAATGGTGATGTCTTACACACTGGTGACGTCTTACACGCTGAACGCCATCAGACCACAATTCTAGCCTAGCCCCAGCCTTTTGGATGAATTTTATTTTCCACGCTCCCCCATAGTCCTGGAGCATCACACTTCATGCTCAACTGCTTGCCATTCCCCTCCTGAGCCCAGCACTTCCCACTCGAGACCACACTTTGATCAGCCCACCAGCCAATTCCACCAGGTGTTGAGGCTTATTCAATGGCTGTCTGCCACCAGGAAGCACCCCCAGTACTCCCAGGTGTAAGTGGGGTAGGTCCCCTGCACCAGGTGATCCTTTGACATATAGAAAAAAAATACTAGAAACTCCATGTTTTTAAAACTTTTTCATCCTTTTTAAAGTTCCAATTTTATGACTTTTTGTAATACACAGCATTAAGTAAACAAACACACATGTTGAAAACATATACTCAATTTTTTAAAAGATGTTATTTATTCATTTAACAGAGAATGAGAGGGCAGGGGGAACAGCAGCAGAGGAAGAGGGAGAAGCAGGCTCCCCGCTGAGCAGGGAGCTCAGTCCCAGGACCCCAGGATCATGACCTGAGCCGAAGGGAGACGCTTAACCGACTAAGCCACTATACTCAATTTTTTGTAACTGATTTAGGATGCTGTTTTTTAAAAGTGTGTTGTCCACAGCTCAAAAGATGCGTAGTCTCTCAGAGCATCTCGCACTTTCTACCCTGTGTGGTACGTAGTGAACAAAAGTTTGTACATCCATTTAGTAAATATTTCTTGTGGGGGCATATTTCTTGTGTATCCACCATACCACATGCCATGCTAGGTAATGATGATGGACAGTTCCTCCTGCCTTCAGGGAGCTAAGAAAGGACCTGTTCGTGGAGCTAAGTATATTGCAAGAGTCCATAAAACTAAAACCATAAATGCAATTGAGTGTGAAGCTGGGGTTACAGGAAGTTAAGGGAACATACTGCAGAAGGTGGGGGGGTACAAAGGTGGTGCAGGGGAGCAGGAAATGCCTCTCTGTATGGGGTATGGGGGTAGGGGTGAACAACATGTTCACTGAAGCCAGAAACAAGTGGGCATGTCTCATTCAAGGAACTGAGAGCAGCCCAGTATGGTAAAAACATGCAGTGGAGAACAACAGTGGCAGGTACACACTCTGCCCCTACCAGCCATGTGACCCTGACAACCACTTAGCATCTGTCATCTTTAGCCTCCAGCACTACCAAATGTGAATAACGAGATCTACCTCAGCAGGACTGTCAGAAGGATTGGATGAGATAACTCAGCTCAGTCATGATCCTAGGGTCCTGGGATCGAGCCTTATCACAGGACCTGGTAGCTGTTGCCACTGCTGTTATAATTAAGCCCTTATGTACTCAACTAGACTGGAACACCCACAAGACCAGAATCTTTACCTGAGTGAACTTGGACACTTAGATTCTCAACAAGTATTTGCTTCCCCCTGACTCCTTCAATGACCTATGACAGCGTGAGAAAATACAGTAGGCCCCCCTTATCCACGGTGTCAGTTACCCACAGTCACCCCCGGTCGGGAACCTGATGACCCTCTTCTGCACGCTGCCAGGACAACAAGTAGCCAAGACTACGTCCCAGCGCCTGCGTCACCCACCTCACGTCACCTCATCGTGCAGGCATTACACCATCTCACAGCAAGAAAACTGGGTACAGCACAGTGAGGTATTTTGAGAGAGACCACATTCACAGAACTTATGTTACAGTGTATTGTTACAATTGTTCTACTCTATTATTAATCTTTTACTGTGCCTGATTTATAAATTAAAATTTATCATAGGTATGTATGTACAGGAAAAAATATAGTATATATAGAGTTCAGTCCTATCCGTGGTTTCAGAGACCAAAGGTCCTGGCTCGTATTCCTCACAGACTGGGGGACGACTGTTATAAAAAAAAATTCGGAGGTGCCTGGGTGGCTCAGTTGGTAAAGTGTCTGACTGTTGATTTCGGCTCAGGTCACGATCTCAGGGATTGGAGATGGTGCTCCACGCTGGGGGCATGGAGCCTGCTTGGGAGTCTCGCTCTGTCTCACTCTCTCTCCCTCCCCGTCTCTTAAAAAAAAAAATCAGGGGTGCCTGGGTGGCTCAGTCGTTAAGCACCTGCCTTCAGCTCAGTCATGATCCTAGGGTCCTGGGATCGAGCCCTGCATCCTGCTCAGCGGGAAGCCTGCTTCTCCCTCTCCCACTCCCCCTGCTTGTGTTCCCTCTCTTGCTGTGTCTCTCTCTGCCAAATTAATAAATAAAATCTTAAAAAAAAATCAGTCACTGTTTTATGCCTGTATAAGACTGTCCAAAGGAGTTCAAGTCCCCAAGATCAGAAAGGATTCTATTATGACTCTACAATATATAACTTTCTATAACTTTGCATAATACAAGTTTTAAATAAATGATCATAAAAACACATTTTGTTCTTGCATACTTTATGTTCTAATCACATTATTAAATTAAACTCATAAGAGCAGAGAATGAAGCTGGTAAATAGCTCTCTCTCCCTGCAGAGAGGACAGGAAAAAGAGGCACCTAGAAAGAGGCCCGCTTAGGAGAGCAAGGCAGGCCCAGAAATAGGCGTTAACAGACTTTCAACTTAACCCCAAGGGAAAGTTTTCTCCCCTTCACTTATAACCTGGAGGGTTTAAGAACAAAATGCATCTACTCTCTGGCTTGAGAAAATTAAATAGTGATTATGACTCATTACTGCTCAACTGTGAAATTTATAAAAGTCAACTGAAAATAGCCAAAGTTCGTTCATAAAATATAACCTTAATTCTTTCTTGGTTCGGACATAACACTACTAACAGCACTCCTTCCAATATCCACTTTCTGGCACCCACAGGTCATTCAAGGGTTCCCCCCACCCCACAGATGGGATGGAAAGGACAGGGGGCCATTACTGAAAAATGGGCCCATTCAGCATGTTCGATCCAAATGTAATTGGATCACAAGTGAGAGAGAGAGAGAACTACTGAAGCAAAGCAAATTTTTGCACCTTTGGACTGTTAAAATTCCAAACAACAGTAAACATGACAAACTATTCTTTGTTTTTCCCTTCTTTGTAACAGCGACCACTAAACACATTTGGTGGGCATTGCAATGCAAGTAATTTGAAAGTACTGTCTTGCAAATTTAATCCTCAAGCAACCTCTTGTGAAAGGTACTGATGTAATCCATTTGTAGAATTATGAGTGAGCCTTAACTTTACCCCTTTCTCTCCAGCTCTGGGAAAACACAAAAACAAAAACCAGCCAAGTGATATTGGAAAACGTATACTGCAAATTTCAGTGCTTTAATTATTATGGTAATAGATGATTCTCACCACACATTACAAATGATTAGGACTCAGCAGTTTGGTGGATCATCAAGAAACTTTACCCTAGAGAATCATACCCAGAGAAATGACCAAGTAAAATGCTGGGGGGGGGGGGGGGGCGGGGGGGGGACATAAGGAAAAGATAGAAAAGGAGAATATAAGAAATAAAGAGAGAAGCGATTCCAGAAAAAGCACTCAGGAGTTCTGAGAAAGCCTGGGTGGACAGTGAGCTACTCTGTCTGCATGATCAGAGCACAGACGAGGGTCGATCTACACATTTGACCACGTGCTTAACACCCTCCATGGATCCTCACCTGATACTCCTTTGTTCTATTTTATATTCGGAAATCTGTGCGGGCATTTGTAATTGTCACAATGATTGGGGGGGAACATGACTGGCCTCGGGAGGATGAGGGCCAGGAATGCCGGACAGACCTCACATGTGACACCCCCCAGCACACACACACTTCATTAAACATCTTTGACTTTGACATCCTGACTTTCCAATGTCTTGCCAGATATTCAAAGAATTCAAAATCCTGAGTTTAAACCGAACTCCATTTTATGCATAAACAGAAACAAATTTTTGGCACAGTTTTTATACACTACATTTTTCAGGAGAGAAACTATCTTGTAAATGGAGGAAATCTCTACTTTGGCTTGGAAATGTCCCAAGAACTGTTCACTTCAGAAAATCCCGTCACCATCAGCAATGTGGCTCATGGCGTCTGAGTCAGCAACAACACACTGCTAGAAGTCGGCCTCCGTGGACAGCCCGTCTGTGGAGATGCTACGCAGGGGCGCTACCTCTCCCACAGTGCTCCTACCAAAGCGTGATCCCAGGACGGGCCGCAAGTCCACAAGTTCAGGAGCACCTCTCTGCGCTTAGAAAAGAGTTCATAGGTGTTTGCTGACCTTTCTTTTCCACAGCAAGACTGTCAATGAAGGAAGCTACCAGGTGATTTACAGATTTACACTCTCGAAGCAGATCAGCACTTCCAGTACCGTGTGCTAGTGCACAGTCATACTTCAGCATTACATACTCACACAAATGTCTGTAAACTAGGTTTCTCTCATTTCTTCTTTGTTAGTTAAAGTATTGTTTCGATTTAATTAGGTGCTAACTACATTTTAGGATAACACACAGAGCATTACACAACACTATCAGCAGAGGAGCTGTGGCTGATGGAGCTAAGAGCCACTGCTGTGAAGAAAGGGAAGAACCGCCTGAATCCAGCTTTGAATGCTATCTTCCTAAATGTACAGGGAAAGATCAAAAGGGCCCTGATTATTTGGATCGTTCAAAGGTGGTCAAAATTACATCGCCCCAAAACCTAAATTAAACTCCTGGAACAGGTTCTAGAGACTGTCTGCTAATATTTCACAGTTTCACTTTATTCAAAAGTAGAGAAGAGAGAACTCCTCTCCATCCCAAGCTTTCAAACAATACTGCAGGAAGGGCCTGACCGACAAGGGCCTGCAGGCCAAGTCCAGCCCTCTGCCACCGTCTGCAAACAAAGTCTCACTGGAATGCAGCCAAGCCCATTCTCGACCAACACTGCTTCCATGTTCCGACTGCAGAGCTGAGCAGCCTCATCGAAGACCCACCGTGTGGATCCACAAAGCCTGAAATACTATCTGGCCATTCATTTTTTAAAAAGTGCCAATCCGTGTTTAAGATCAAACATACCTTGATGTTTTATTTTTATCTTACGTCTATTTGAAATATATAAAAATCTATATATCATAATTGATATTATAAATTTCAATACTATAGAGGGTGTCTGAGATAAAACAGGATGCTCTCAACTCCCTTCAATACGTTTGAATTTTATGCTTTCATTTTATGAACGTATATCTAAAATTTCCTGTCCAGATTTTGGTTTGTCACAGCCTACAATTAGAATGGTTTGAACCATCTATTATAATTTGATATGCTCAAACAACCTTAATAAAACTTTTCTTATCAAGTAAATTCCTTCTAAAGTCAAACAGTTCTAGGAGTACAAGTGGTGATAAAGTCGATATAAATTTCATTCTAAAGCTTATTCAAAATGATGTGACTTGTGCCCACGCAGACTACCTGTACTTAAAATCCACATGCAACCTCTTGAAAGCTCACAGGATTGCAAGAAACGAGATGGGCTACCGGAGGTCCTTCTCCGTCTCCACCAGCATTTGAGGCCGGCTGTCTACGCTGCTGGAGTTACACGGTGTACTCGCTGACGTTCCTGGGCCATGTGTCTGGTTTCCAGACTCACACTGATACTCCTGACACGCTGTCAATCACAGGCTCCCACGTTCACAGCAGCAGATCACGTGTCCACTTCAAAAACAGCTTCAGCTCACCTGTGCCACGTGGACCGCAGGAAGACCGAGCAGGAAATAAAGACTCAAATTGTGGGCAGTGCTCTCCTAACAGCTTTCAAGAAGGGATTTCTGTCCCTGACTTGCCCACATGAAACACCTCAGAATTCAAGCTCAAGGTGCAGAAAACCGCATTAAAAGACAGAAACATGATTTTTCCCCAAACCTAACAGGAAGTAATGAAAGCAAATCTGTTTTTCCTTTGTCCTTTATTGGGGGTGGACGGGGAGGGTGAGGTTTCGTCCATTCCAAAACTGGTCACAGAAACCCTGAAAGGGCCAACTCTCACTGGCCCCACGCACCAGCCCTGACACCTTCCCTCTGAACTCAGGGAGAGCTCCGATATCACCCCTTCAAGGCCTCTATTATAGAATACTTTGCTAAATATCAATGATGAGCTGTACTCATTTTGAGTTTCAAATATAACAAACATGACATTAGCAAAACTGGATTCTAACTTTATTCCTAAGAGACTTTCCCAGTACACAGAAAACGAACTTCCCTCTTACACCATAACCTCTCAACTGAGACTGAAGAACAAAGCTAAAGGTGTTATCTCTAAATTTCACACCAGAAGTAAACAAGTTAAGTGTTGGAATCTTCATCATAGGACTTAAAACAAGCCCTCCCAATACGGCTTCATCATATTCGGTGCAGCATCATTTGTTGACGTGTACTTAGTGGAAAACTACATGGAGCTCTCGGTATCCCTTACACACAGGTCAGCCTTCCCAACCCAATTCCTTAGAGGCTGCCACCTTCCATCTCCTACGGTGCTTGGAGGGACACGGTCCTGAGAACACAGTGGGCACTGACAAAGTGCTCCCCCGGCGGACTGCGTTCAACACCAGGGCCCTAGCATGCCGCTTAGTAAAATAAATCCTCCACTCGGACACCACACACGAGGAAGCCCGCCCTGTAACCGACGACCTAATACTTGAGGATTTAGTTTCACACGGCACACAAGGATGGATGCCCCTGTCCTTTATCACAAAGGTCAAAGGTGTGCTGTTTTTTGGCTTTCTCCTCGTGCTATCATTTATAGAAAACATCCTCATTTTAACTCTCCAAGTGGCCATCTCTGTCAGCTCCCTTGACTTTTATGACACAGTCTGAGCTGCTGACAGCAACACACTTCCTGAAGGCCCTAAAGGGGGATGACCAAAATGCCTGAAATTCCTCAAGGACTGAGGGCTGTGAAAAAAACAAACCTGCAAGCTGAGAGCTTAAAACGATACTGTATTTATTTCCGCCTGTTTTCCCCAAAGCACCCTCCTGTGCCTCAACTCCTGACATCACAGAGCTGTGGGTTTCCTGCAAGTCCCCCGTTCTGAGGGCACTTAGCCTTGCTCCTGCCCCTCCTGACTTCCACCCTTAAGCACTAGGCTAAGGGAATGCCGGGGAGGAGCTTAAAGAACCACAGTCTCCCCCATCCTCCTGACTTCCAGCCACCTGCTCACTGGGCTGCTCCTGGGGAAGATCTGGAAACACTCACTCCCCGCAGAGCCTCTCCTGCGAGTGAAGGCCTTTCAAAATACTAGATTACCCAAGCAACTGACTAAACAGGTTGTTTAAATGAAGACAAAGACATTTTGCCAAGCTTCATGGACAACATGGAACTATAATGTTCCTGATTACTAGAAATTCCACATGTTAATAGACATAGCCTCTTATAAATACATAATCCAGAATAAAACACTATTGTAAAAAAGAAACCTACTTCCATAGACCTTTCCATCTGGATATGCTCAGCCTCAAAAATAACTATGTGCAGATTCCTGGTTTACTAAAGTTGAGGTTCCGTCAGTAAAATTCTGCTCACCCCAGGGCATGCAGGTGAATCTTATTATGACCAGAAAGCTGCATGCACCTGGCACTGGCCTCATTCTCAGACTCCACAAGGTCTTCTTAAAACATAACTGTAGGGGCGCCTGGGTGGCTCAGTCGGTTGAGCGTCCGACTCTTGATCTCAGCTCAGTTCTTGATCTCGGGGTTGTGAGTTCAGGCCCTGCGTTGGGCTCTACACTGAGTATGAAACCTACTTAAAAAAACAGCCTGTATTAGCATGCTGGAAAGGCTGGGCTTTTACAGGAGAAAGGACCAATCCGAGAACATCCTTGCTGTCATCAAATAACCTGAGAGGCTACAGGGACTGGCACTTTGAAACTTTCCATGCTGGTTCCACTGAAGGAGGAAGTCCCACTCCAGGAGGGGTCCTCTCAGTCTGCACCTCTGCCTGAAGCCCAGGGCTCAATCCACTCTTGCAGGCCTCCAGAGTCGCCCCTGGACTGCCTCACCTTCCCTCTGATGGCTCCCCTCCCATTCAGTCACACACACACTGTGCCCTGATGAGGGGGCATGAGCACCAGCCCAGCCGTGCAGGAATTCAAAGTTGACTTTTCCCTATGTAACCTCTTCTTTGTTTCCTTCCTTCCTTCCACCCATTAGTCCGGCCACTATTTTATTAAGCACTGTGGTAGGCACAACTTGAGGATGCCCTAAGACGGCACCTGGCGTGTGGCCCTCACAGAATCCCCTCCCGAGTGTCATGCGAGCCACTGTGCACCAAAGGACAGGAGCCCTGCGAGTTGTCTACAAAAGAACTGGCTCTCAGCTAGCCAGTCAGGGGAGGCCCTTCCATGAAGGCAAAGGGTCCGAGAGGTTGTCCTGCTGGCCTCGACAGAGCACACTGCCACTGGGTGCAGCAGGCCACGGGGCAGGGACCTGAGAGCGACCCTCGTCGGCCAACAACCCGCGAGGAACCTGGGGCGTGCACAGGGCAGAGCTTCAGGGGCGATAGCACCCCAGCCCTGAGCTCAGCCCGTGAGACACTGAGCAGAGAAGCCAGCGTGCTGTGGCCAGACACCGGGGCCTATTCAGAGTGGCTGGAGTGCTAAGTTTGTGGGGACCTGTTAACACAGCAACAGAAATCCAGGCACCTAACTTCGTTTTGGGTTCTGCAGATTTCATTCCACCTGCTTTTTCTTCTTTTCTCAGAGAAGTGCGCCATCTCCTCCCTCCTGTCTGCCCCACCCACCTCACCCCATCCACAAAACATCCAATTAATGTTTTTGATGAGCCCACAACTCCACATTGATTCTCTATAATTCAAGCAAAACTTAAGGAAACACTCCATGCTTTCGGTAACCTGTGGCTTTTAAAAGTAACAAAAACCACTCAGGTCTTCTATGTTGGATACGATGATAGAGCACAAGCCCTTCATTCTTAGAAATGAGAACAGAGGCTCAAAGAGCTTAAACATTCAAAGGCCAATTTTTAATTTTTAATTCACAGACTTTAATTTTCATACACGGTATCAAAAATACACATTTATGTACTTAGCATAATGTTACAGATCTTAACCTATATATATGTTTAACATTCAGGTATTCTATTTTCTCTTTCATTTAAAAATTGGTGGCAAGTCCTATTTCCTGGGTATTTATTATTCTTCCATATTTATAATTTCTACCTCCATGTCTGGATGCATTCGGGTCAAGCCCTCAGAAAATAACTCAAAGGCACTTGTTTTTGTCCGTTGAAATATATCTTACTTGTGGACTCCTTCCACTCTGCTTTTTCTATAAATCTCACTCATTATTTGTTTGCTATTGCCTGCTAGCAACTTGTAGCTCATCCATAAAAGCAGGCAGCTAGCCATCCTTCCAAGTTACTCTCTCTCCTTTAAAAACAGTATAAAAACAAGTGTTTAAGATGGTGCTAACATTAGAGACATTATCTTCACTGTAACTTTCAGCATATCCTTCACTTTATTCTGTCTTCACCAAAAGACCGTAGGTTAACTTAGCTCTATCTCCTGTTACTCCTGGAGCAACCTGAGTTCTAAAATAGCTTATAACTCATCAGCCCTGCCCCATTTTAAGTTCTATTAAAAAAGACAAATGCTGGAATTTCTACTTAAAACAAGCAACACAGATAAGGTTAACCTGAAGATGATATAGGATATTGGCCTCACATACTTTCTGAAAATTAATATATAATAATTATTGTTTCTTGCATAAAAAATCAAGAAATGGAAAAACCTATTAACACAAAACAAAATTAAACATGTAAATTTTCAAAGTAAAAATGTGATTTAGTGGGAAATCAAAAAAATATGACTGCAACTTATGCCTGAAAAACATTTACCTCTGTAGATACTATTTTCAGGCCAAATGTGGGTTCTGCCTCTCTGTAGTCTCCAGGATATCACGTAGAAAAGACAGCAAATGTAATCACTTGCAGATCCAAGTCAAGGGTTTGGGAATGATTGTAAAATTGTATTTTGAGAGGATTTGTATCTGTATAATCCAACTTAGATTAAGACTAAAATTAGATGAGATTTTGAGCATAAAATGTCACACATTTAAAAAGAGAAGGAAGTCCATATGCCAGAAGCAGGGAGGGAAACGATACCTTCAAGTTAAAAATAAAGTGCCTTTTTAGGGCCACAAAATGCACAGCTACAGAGTGCTAGCCCAGCTTCCCGGAAACGTGACTATTTCCTCTGGTTCTCACAAATCCCACTGGACAGAACTTCCCACTTACACCCTATCAGAAGCAGTTGCCTCATCTTGAAAGATAATCATCCTCCCTTTCTTTAAAACATAATGAGATTAAGCTGCGGCTGTGCAGTCCTGGGGGGGGGGGTCTCACCCAGCTGTGCCCGCACCCTGTTCCAGAGTCGGCCTGATGGACAGGAGACCAAGGAACGCCTCCCACTGTAAAGCAGCGCTGTTCCGGGGGGGGGGGGGGGGGGCGCGCACGCAGCTCTCAGAGTGTGTGGCCTGGGACTGGGGCGGACTGGGGAGTGTGTCAGCCTGAACTGGGTGGCCGCGCCCCAGTACGTGGGGCTCAGAACACTTCCTTACATTCTGTTTAGCCATTCAGTATCTCTGGCAGGGTAGGAGACAGGAAATAATACTACCTTTTCAAAAGGTAAAATCACAGGATTTGTGATCTAGAAGCGCTCTCAGGCAGAGAGGCTGGTTTCACAAAGGAAGCACCGAGAGCCCAGCAGCTGAAGCCATCACCTAAGACCCCAAAGCCGGAGGCAGGGCTGGGCGGGAGGTCTCATGCAGGGACTTCCAGCACCCTGTGGGATCGGCCCACCCACCTGCCAACGAGCTTCTCCTATGTCCTCCTATGTCCGGCTCCATGCCCGGAGGGCCCGAGAGGCAGCAGTGACGGACTGTATCCGCTTCCGAGGCAGAATGCTTCGTGCCCAGTCTTCTCTCTAAAACTGTCATTTTTTATACAATCTTGTTTTCTTCCCACGAGGGCAATCCCCCAATCAGGAGTGTTTATCTTTCACATCTCATGCCCCCTGATTCCCTCCGAGGAGGGAGGGCTGCCCTGGGCCTTAGCATCTCTGGGACACCACGTAAGTCACCAAATCAAATCAATGTGGGCTGCAATGTCCTTATCTGTAAAATCGGGAGGAGGGGCTGTCACCTCACAGACTTGTCACAAGGTTTAAAATATAACACGTAAAGTGCCTGCACAGGCCCATCCATATTTCCTAAACGGTGGTCCCACAAACACCCGCCTCGGAATCATATGGGACGCTTACTTAAAATGCAGGATCCTCGTGGATTCTGAGACAGACGGTCTGGAGTGGGGCTGCATTTTACTCATTTTCCTGGGATATTCAAATGTGCACTGAAATTTGAGACCCACTGCCAAGGATGGATTAAAAGTGTCTTCCCTGCATCTTTCATTTTTGATGTTCCTCACAAAATAGATAATTTCCTGGCTGTGGCATGGGCTCAGGGTTGCAAACAATGCACGAGGGCGCTGTGAGGAGTTGGAACTCAGAGACAACATCTTTCAAACTTCACTGACCTTGACCACGGTAAGAAATACATTCTACGACGTAACCAAACCGGAACACATGTCAGACACACGGATTTTTCAGTCTCACCAAATAACCCTTGGTGTGTGCAATGAACTCTGATATTTCCTATGCTATTTTATTTTAGTCTACTCTTATTTTTTTTAGAAATGTTGATAACAACCTACTGCTTGAAAAATACCAATCTATTTTATTTCCTCCAGAAATGGTTCTTCAACATTAGTTTAGTTCTCACGTAGAGATCCCAGCATAATGCAGAGTCCTGAGCCCTATCCCAGATTCTGGTGCGTCATCCAGGGGGGCTCCGGGTGATGCTGATGCATGTGATCCATCACCGCAGGCCCACATCCATACCAGGGTACCCTGTGGGGCAGGACAACCCAAGGATGGTGAGGGACCTGCTGAGACAGAATCCTCAAACCTGGAGGGTCTGTTTCCTATAGCCTGAAACAGCCACAAGCTCTGTCAGAAGCATCCAAACTTGAGGGAACAGCATTCCCAGGGGGGCTGGTAGGACAGCTGGGGATGTGGCGGAAAGAAGCAATCTCTCCCTGGCCCTGAAGAGGAGGACCGAAGACCCAGGGCTGAGCACTCAGAATAACAAAGCAACTGCTCACAGAGGCTAAAGCAGGGCTCTAGAAGGAGCTTCCCCACTCCGTGGGGGAAGGGGATAAGGATCAAAGCAAACTCCATAAAAAAATAAAGTACCCTTTATCTCTCTCCACCCCACATATATACCCAAAGCCACTGGCCCTAAACTTTGTTCTCATTAGCCACAGGCTCTGCTAAAATCCTAGAAGTACTTTTCCATGTAACAAACATTCACCAATGTCAGGCCAGCACATCGGCCATGACCTATTTCTGCAAATTCTGGGCCACCTGCTGTCACCTTGGACCAAGTCTCTCTTCAGCAGCAGCAGAAACTGAGGCACTCGTCTTAACCCTTGCGAACTCAACAAGCAAGAGCAAAGCAACAGCCTCCATGGGGAAGCAGCTGCCGACTGACCGACCACAGCGACGGGCTTTCGGCGTCCGACACAGCAGACCACTGCACTGTGCTGCTGGCCCGTGGACCCCACTTCAGTAGTTCCAGTCCCTTTTATAGGATTCTAGAGCACACTCCTCCACTGCTCTGTCCAATGGGACAGAAATGTTATTTTCCCTACAAACTGCTCTGTTCAGTTTCTGTATTTGGGTATCACTTCCGTGGTACACCTGACTCTCAGAGAGTCGGTCAGCTCAGGTCCTTGGGTACCGATTACTGAGGAGGTTATTTCTTTTTTTTTTTTTTTTTTTTAAATTAAATGATGCCACAGCATTGGAACAACATTTCTTTTGGGGTCTTAATATCAGCCTTCTTATGTGTGTCACTGTGGTTTTATAATAAAATAATGAAAATTACTTTCACAATAATTAGACACTTACTCTGTACCAGGCACCATCCTAAGCTCTTTACATGACAACTTCACTGAATCATCCCAACAACCCACCATGGTGGCACAGGGACAGCAAGCGCTCCCCAGAGATCACACAGCAGGAGGCTGAGAGCATGGGTCCATACCAGCGCTCTGCACATGGACCACGACGAGGGGGTCCTGCACATCTTTTCTTACATAATCTATTAAGGAAGAAGATACCAAGTACTCTTTATTAAAACAGCATGCTTATGTTCCATGTCATTTCCTACTGAAGCTAGTGATTGAGTGTAATGAACTGAAAACATGTCCCCGTGGATGAGTCTCATTTAGTTTTCAAAAGTGACATTTAAAAATCCAACCTGGGGGCGCCTGGGTGGCTCAGTCGTTAAGCGACTGCCTTCGGCTCGTCATGATCCCAGGGTCCTGGGATCGAGCCCGCGTTGGGCTCCTCGCTCAGCAGGGAGCCTGCTTCTCCCTCTCCCACTGCCTGCTTGTGCTCTCTCTCTCTGATAAATAAATAAACAAAATCTTAAAAAAATAAAAATCTAACCTGTTTGGAGAAGGTAAAGGAGAATCTTCTTTCCTCACCAAGAGACACAGATGACAGTTACATTAAAAATCAACTGATTGGGCGCCTGGGTGGCTCAGTCGTTAAGCGTCTGCCTTCGGCTCAGGTCATGATCCCAGGGTCCTGGGATCGAGTCCCACATCGGGCTCCCTGCTCAGCAGGAAGCCTGCTTCTCCCTCTCCCACTCCCCCTGCTTGTGTTCCTGCTCTCACTATGTCTCTCTCTGTCAAATAAATAAATAAAATCTTTAAAAAAAAAAAATCAACTGATTAAAAACACCTTTGTTTAAGAAATGCAGAGTCTTGTTCCTAAAAGTTACTGAATGTTTTAGGAATGTTTGATTTCAAACTCATAAATATCATTCATTCATTTAATATTTTCCCAAACCTGAGACTATCTCACATTATTAGCATTATAACACAGAAAAAGAAGCTATTTTCAGATTGCCTTTCACACTAGGATTCTCGGTAAGAAAGGGAACTGTGGTGATAGTGGACGCGCCCTGCTGGCCCCACGAGTGCTGTGGCCACCACGGGCCCCAGAACTTCTGAAATGTTACCCATATTTGAAATGGCTGCACATGGTTTACCTCTACCATTTTCTAATGAATGCGGTCAAGTGTGCCCTTGTCCTCTTTGAGAAAAGGCAATTTTCCCATAAATCAGAAATCGAATTTGAACAACTGAGCACATCTGTGACTGAGCACACTGCAGCTGAGGTCAGGGGGGCTGGAGGAAGCAAGGCACTAGCACCCTAATTCCCCACCTCTGCACACTGTACAGCGGGGGCTGCCTGTGTGTGCTGCGGGGAGGCGACAGTGATGATGTGTGGACATGCAAACAGAACACTCTCACCCCTCCTGAGAAGGAGAGAGAGAAAGGCCATGGGGAGAGTCATGACTAATGGTAAGAAAGGGACCCAAAGCAATTATAGATGAGAGATCACCTTTCCTTTCTGTGAACTCTTCTGGCAGTCATGTGACAAGACAGAGTTAGGGTACCTGAAAGAGCAAACACTGAATGGCCAGGGTTTAACCATCACATATCCTCTGGTGGTGGGCATCTGGGGTTCTGTTTTGGTTTTGGTGCTTTTTAATTCCTGGGAATCTTAATAATGAACACCCGTAAGTCAAAAGTAGGAGGAATGAAGTATGTAAAATACATCAAAACAGATGCACCATCAAGACCCTATAAATCCATCCCATTTAACACCCTGGTACACAATGCTGGGAAAAGGATGCACGATCTGGTCCTCTAGCCACACATCCAAGGCAGTTCACCCCACTGGCTCCATGAAGCTGGGTGGCCGCAATAGTCCTCCACATCCACAGGCGATTTCTGATGGCTTCTGCCGTCTCAAGGGAGGTGGCCCAACAGGAAAGAGCCTGGCTCCGGGTCACCACGCTTGACTGGAATGCTACTTACCCTCTCCAGCCATGGGACCTGGGGCAGGCTACCTACCACACAAGGTGACTGTAAGAATTTGCCTAAGCAAGACAAATGGGCCCATGATAAGAACAGAGGAGAAACAAATGTACTGATCCATTCAGGGCACGTTCAGGTAGTTTTCCCCAAATCACTGAATCATGTTAAAAGATAAACATGCTGGGGGTGCCTGGTTGGCTCTGTTAGTAGAGCATACAATTCTCGATCTTGGGGGTGGAGTTCGAGCCTCACACTGGGTGTGGAGATTACTTAAAAAATAAAATCTTAAAAAAAAATAGGGGCACCGGGGTGGCTCAGTCGTTGGGCGTCTGCCTTCGGCTCGGGCCATGATCCTGGGGTCCTGGGATTGAGCCCCGCATCGGGCTCCCTGCTCGGCGGGAAGCCTGCTTCTCCCTCTCCTACTCCCCCTGCTTGTGTTCCCTCTCTCGCTGTCTCTCTGTCAAATAAATAAATAAAAATCTTTTAAAAATAAATAAATAAATAAATAAAAATAAACATGTCTTTATACTGCTCCTGTACTAGTACATGCCAAATGGAATTACAAAATTACCACTCTGCTATATGATAGACACGGTCTTTAAAATCCAAGAGGAATGGCTGAAACCCACCTCATTGAAGTTTACTCAATGCATTGGAAGGAAAGCCCATTCATGATCAAGGTACCTCAGTGTTGACAACATGACAACCTGGACCACAGGTTAGATCTGAGAGACCATCAATACTCCAGTGACCACTCAGTTCTCTCTCAATGGTCGGGGTATGAGACACCAACACCAGCAGTCCAAAAAAGGTGCAGCAAATGTAAGAAAGAAAATGAACATCATCTTATTGTTTGAAATATCACTTCTTTTCAAAGAATCATATAAATAAGTGGGCAGGCAAAACTAACAACAACGATTAGACAAGTGTGAATCTATGGAGGGCACTGGAAAACCAAGTCTAGGGCTGCCATGACCAGTGGTAACCTCTGGAGAACAGCATCTGCGGTATTTCCACAGTCAAACCAGGTCACAGGGCAAGTGCGCAGGGAGACTGAGAGAACTCTGACAAACTTGTGGAAGGAAAGGCTGCGGGCTGCCCACAACCATGACCTGGAGAAAGTCACTGTCACAATCCAAACAGCTAACCTTTGTGAAGCTATGGCTACAAGCCAACCTCTGCGTGGCTTCTCTCGCCGAATCCTCATTAACACCAAGAAGCAGATTCGATTGCTGCTCCTAGTTTACAGAGGAGAAAACTGAAGAGAAGGAAAATTACATGCCCCAAATCAAACAGCTATTGAGTGAGAGGGGATGGGATTCAAAGCTGACCCCAGAACACAAGTTCTTAATCACTGACGTGCAAATTAAAAGAATAATCAAGTCAGCATAAATCAACGACCAGTTCTCACAACTAGCTTCTATTCTCGAAACTCAGTTGCCTTTGTGGAAGGAACAAGACTTGTGATTTGGCTGCTCGGTTTCTACATGCTCTGCAGTAGTAGAAAGGTCACTGGTAAAATTGCAAATAAGGATTTGGCACACAAGTGAGATCACACGCCTCACGGGATCACTGGGCCTCAGAGCTAGAGAGACCTTAGGAGTCATGTAGTACCAAGCCTTCACTTCATGGATGAAAAATCAAGGTTCAGACAAGTTGAATCATGTTCTCAAGGTCACATATGAAGAATCCAGGTCTAAATGAAAAAAGCGATGGTAGGGGAGAGGGGGATCAAATTTTTATCACTAGCACACTCACTAAAAATATAAAAACATAATAAAGTATGATACACTTTGGATCACAATCAAATTTGTCACTGCCACCAGTAATCATTAACAGTGTGTGGTAGCAAACACTAATAACAAATCCACTACAGAAGAACGCTCCTAAAGAAAATGTGACAAAATTACAGTTCAGTGCTCTCTTACTTAGCATCATATTAAAAAGATGCATGCTTTCCAGGTAAATTTGTGGCAATACTTTTTTTAAGCTTAAAAATACTTATAAGTAAGATCTGGGATTCCCAAATTAAAAACCAGTAAGACAAACTCCAAGTCACCTTTCTTAATGTATACATGCAGAAAATCTAGGCTACTATGTAAATTAATTTCTCAATTCTGAGCATTGTACCTTCCTTTTTAAACTACACATGGTAAAAACCAAATATATAAAAAGATTAATTCTCATCAAAAATAAATGTCTCATCATTTTACTTTCTTCCTCCAAGTCAAGTTTTTAAAATCATATTGAATTAAATAACATTAATTTTTTTAATGTAAAAGGAAAAAAATCACCATACTGCTGACTTGAAATCAGTGAGTGACGCATAATGATCTAACATAGGCTGTGTCTCATTACCCACGGTACCTCTTCCACCTTGGTCAGAGACGAAGAGAAAACACCCTTGTCTATACACACGCACTGGCTGATGACGCAGACAAACCAGTGAGGCCCTCGATCAAACTGAAACATACCTCTCAGTTTAATCCATCCACTTAAAAATAAATAGGTGAAATAAAGGGACAACAAAATTGATTTCTGGTTTTTAGCATAGCCAAACACCTCTAAGACTTGGACAAACAGCCTCAGTTTCCCCGCCCATGAAAGGACCACACAATCTCCAGTCATTCTTCCTAGGTGACCAATGGAACCTTCTTCGCTTAGGCCTGGAAGTTCATGTGATCATGAACACCTGAGGCTTACTGGTCTGCCCTGTTAGCTAGAGGACAAGTGACACTAACATGTCATTTTCAGCCTTCATGACGGCCAGTCCCCCCAGTCCTCCTCTAGTTTTCTCCACGTGTGTGATTCAAACAGGGAAACGGACCACCCTCCAGTCGAACTGCACAGCTGGTGCTCCCCACCCACAAGAGTCTCCGTCAGGGGCAGAAGCCCTCTTTCTCAATGTGATCACTAGTCTCTGGTCAGTTCATTTTTAAACCAAGTCAGTAAAAGCAGAAAGCCCTTAAAAAAGATGCAAGTACTCTGTTTCTTTCCTCCTCCTGCTCAATATGGACACTTTACCCACTACAACAAGTCCACTCTAGAGCCCTGCCTCTTGCTGTCATCTTCAGTCCTGGGTTGAGGTCTTTCCTTGGAGTACGAATCTCAAAGGGATGGGACGATTTCCCCATCTTACCAGCATACACCCTCATATGCCTTCAATGGAACTAGAATATAGAGACTCCCTGAAGAAATGTAAGGGCGGAATGCTTGTATTTACAATGGTCTCTTCCACACTTAACTTGACAGTTATTTTAAATGGATAGCCTTTATCAAATCTTCCCAAATCAATTTAGCTTTTACAGCAATATTTTCTTTTCCCACTCATATCTGAAACACTTAGATAACATTTAATTGCATTATATACAGATAGTAAAAGCACACCCAACATAGACCAGTTTGAAAGAAACGCATCTAAGTTTTCTATAAGCAAATTATTCAAATGGGGAGAGCACAGCGCCCAAGCCTGCTAGGGTAGCATGCTCTCTGCTCTGCTAGCAGCTACAGTTCATCACAAGGTTAATATTTATTTTTAAAAGGGAGAGAGGAGGAGGAGGACGGAGGGAGAAAGAGGAGGGAAGAAGGAACAGGAGGAGGAAGAAAGAGGAGGGGAGGACGGAAGAGGAAAAGGGCAGGAGGGAGAAAAGAGGGGAACAGTGCATTTTCCTTCCCCTTCATTCCACTCAGAGGAATCCTTCTGCCTCAATTTAAGGGACGATATTCTTAAGAACAAAACAGACTGGTTTCCCTCTCATCCGTATTAGTGCTTGTTAGGTTATTTGTACAAAACACACAACCTCCAGGAGGAAGAACCTCTGCCCTGCTCTGAATTCCTCTAACACATACTGTTAGCACTGCTCAATGGCACCCAAACCTCTCTTAGGTCAGAAGCAAGAGATTCTAAATGAGAAGATCAGGCTACTAGTCTCAACCCTGTCACTAGACTACTTGTACACTGAAAATACAGCTTGCCCTATTTGGTGTTTTTGATTGCTAGAAAATAAATGAACTAGAATGAGTATGCACATATAAAAGTCATGAGAATCACTTTCTTAAAACGTATGACCCAAATCAAAGTCAAATACAATAATTAAGAAATAAACCAAACCCCATCTTCCAGGCTACTATCAGCAGACTCAATGGACCCTGCTCAGGAGTCGTTTGCTGTGTCTCTCTGCAATTGAGGAAAATATTTTTTCTTCAATAATGCCAGCAACTCTTACCAACCTGTTCCAGCCCTTCCCCTGGCCCTCTGCTATTTGGCTCGCACTGAAACTTGGGACAGGCTTGGTAAAACACCCTGCATGCCTGAGACGGGAACGCAAGGCCAGCAGCACATGCGCGTGTCTGAGCGTGTCTAAGCGTGCGCACGTGTCTGAGCGTGTCTGAGCATGCACGCATGTCTGAGCATGTCTGAGCGTGCGTGTGTCTGAGCGTGCACGTGTCTGAGCGTGTCTGAGCGTGCGCGTGTCTGAGCGTGCACGTGTCTGAGCGTGTCTGAGCGTGCGCGTGTCTGAGCGTGCGCGCATCTGGATGGGGAAGGAAATCGCCGGGCCAGGGCCTCCCGTGAGTCAGTGTTGAATGACTGTCTTCAGAGACTCTATACTGTGACACAAGCTCTCACAAAGAGCAGTCGCTTTCCTCTCAAGATAAAGGGAGGAGGCGGCCAAACCAAGAAACAAAATTAACAATGTTTTTTATAATAATTTTAAGAACAGATGTCACCTTTTATATTTATATTTGAAGTGGTATTACAAGCAACTAAGAGTACATGCAGCAAGCAAAACATCACTTAAAACAAGCGATTCAAAACGGATTGTTTCAAATATTTAAAATTTTAGTATCAGTTAAAAAATCAGTTCATTCCTCCCTTATAAACTGAATTTTTTTTAAAATTTTTTTATTGTTATGTTAATCCCCATACATTATATCATTAGTTTTAGATACAGTGTTCCATGATTCATTGTTTGTGCATAACACCCAGTGCTCCATGCAGAACGTGCCCTCCTCAATACCCATCACCAGGCTAACCCATCCTCCCAACCCCCTCCCCTCTAGAACCCTCAGTTTGTTTTTCAGAGTCCATCGTCTCTCATGGTTCTTCTCCCCCTCCGATTTCCCCCCCTTCATTCTTCCCCTCCTGCTACATTCTTCTTCTTCTTTTTTTCTTTCTTAACATATATTGCATTATTTGTTTCAGAGGTGCAGATCTGAGATTCAACAGTCTTGCACAATTCACAGCGCTTACCAGAGCACATACCCTCCCCAGTGTCCATCACCCAGTCGCCCCATCCCTCCCACCCCACCCCCCACTCCAGCAACCCTCAGTTTGTTTCCTGAGATTAAACTGAATTTTTTATCTAAAAAATCAGTTCCTTCCTCCCCTATAAACTGATTTCTGTGCATTCTACATTCAAATACTAAATTATGTCAGAGAGAATATATCCAAAGTAATAAAGGTTGTAGCCAATTAGGGGAAAAGTTGGGGTATGGTTTTTCTTTTTGTTTTCCTTTTTTCTTGGTCACAGATTAAGGACTATACTGATAATATCAAACTGCTTTTTTGGTACATTATTAATAATCCTTTAGACAGTAGAAATTAAGATCAAAAGCACCT
The DNA here is from genome assembly GCF_004348235.1 of Phoca vitulina. Classification (NCBI taxonomy): domain Eukaryota; kingdom Metazoa; phylum Chordata; class Mammalia; order Carnivora; family Phocidae; genus Phoca; species Phoca vitulina. Next base: position 11,259,133 of record NW_022589720.1, on the reverse strand, counting down.
TTGTGTGTTTCATGATAATTCTATCTTATTTCCAGGAATCGCAAAGTAGGCTTCTCTGCACACACCACTCCTTCGCACCGCCCCCCCCCCATACCGAGCATCCAACAAATAAATGTACTGAGAGCCTTTTAAGTAAAAAAGACATCTAAGGATACAGCCGGTCCTACCGCCCTCTTAGAATTCAGTCCAGTCAGGCATGGAGAAGCTGGTCCGCCGCTGGGACTCATGAGGGAACCACAGCCCACACCCCACTCAACAGGGGCCCTGGGCCCCACCTGGGTAGGCAGGAGCCTTCCCGGCCCCCAGAACCCTTTCTCTGGGTTTTTGAAGGGATGGAGCTGGTCCATGTTAACTATTTCTGATTCTTTTTTCTTTTTTTTTTTTTTTAAAGATTTTTTTATTTATTTATTTGACAGAGAGAGAATGAGAGAGAGAGCACATGAGAGGGGGGAGGGTCAGAGGGAGAAGCAGGCTTCCTGTGGAGCAGGGAGCCCGATGCGGGACTCGATCCAGGGACTCCAGGATCATGACCTGAGCCGAAGGCAGTTGCTTAACCAACTGAGCCACCCAGGTACCCTGATTCTTTTTTCTTTTAAGATTTATTTATCTGAGAGAGAGAGAACACACAAGTGGGAGGGGCAGGGAGAGGGAGAGAGGATCTCAAGCAGACTCCGTGCTGAGCTTAGAGCCCAATGCGGGGCTCGATCTCATGACCCTGACATCACAACCTGAGCTGAAACCAAGAGTAGGACACTTAACGGACTGTGCCATCCAGGCACCCCAACTATTTCTGATTCTTTCCATTCTGAGCACTCTACGTGAGCATAACTAATACACTTAAACCACTATTTTACTTTCAACTGTTAACATTTCTCTTTATACCTTTTATTCCACTGGAAAAAAATTGCCCTCATAGTACTGATTTGATCAGAATGCTAAAAAAAACAGAACAAAAAAAACTCCACATTGTTTCAACACCTATCTATTCAAGAAATCTGTTTAAAATCACATCTACATTCTGATCTAGCCAAGAGCAGACACAAGTGACAAAAAGACTTCTTACCAGTTGCTAAAGACCAGATCTTAAATTTGCATAATAAAAAGGAATGTAACAGGGTTTGCACAGTTAAGTCCTATATACGCTTCAGATGGAAAATGCTGGTTCTGATATTGTAAACCTTCAGTCACACAGGGCAAAATACTCCATTGTTTTAAAAAGATTTTTATTTTTAAGTAACCTCTACACCCAACGTGGGGCTTGAATTTACAAACCCGAGATCCAAGAGTCGAGTGCCCTAGAGACTGAGCCAGCCAGGCACCCGTTTCACATTTTAAATTAGCGGATGAGTATGTTCTACCAGAAGGTGATTCACAGTAGGGTCAAGTTTACAATAATAATGACTGCTCATGTTGTTGGTACACTTACACTTCGTAATAGTAAGCCATTTCAGATGAGAGGCTTTATGCCAGGTGCATTTACAGATAGATCTACAGTAGTCATGACTCACATCAGGTATTTTGTAGGCCATTAAGTATGACCTGTTAATCCTTACATGCAGCAAATCTTTGAGATGATGATTCTTTTTGAGACAGTAAACATCCACCTCTTGGATTCCTCCCCTCTTGAGGAAATTATTTGGGTAGCTGCTACAGCTATCAGTCACTGGTCTGACCACGATCTCTAGTTCTCGTTGGAAAGTCAGGGGAAGATGAAGTCAAAAAATCATAACTTTATGTTAACGAGAATTTTTTTTCCGGTCACAAGGAATCCTCAAAAGCTCTAATTCCCTTGGTGGCATGGCTACAAGTGGCCACCATTCCCAAAATGTCAAGGGAACAGATCCAAGCTTTGGCCTAAGAGCTCATGACAGACTCCCAGGTGGGAACGGGTAGAGTGGCCAGAAAGAGCTCATGAGCAGCGGGAAAAGGGTTAAGGAATGGAGGGGGTTAATGCAAGGGCAAGGAACAGACAGACAAGTATGGATCATTCTTGGATAGCCACCTCATTTTTGTTGACTTCAAATTTTAATTTTAATTTAATGAGGAACTACTGGACAACAAACAAGGCCGAAGAGAATCAGCTGGTGCTTTAAAATTGTTATAATCGATGAAAAAATGAGGGTGATAATATCTGTAATTCGTGTTGAAATAAAAATTTGACTATTTCCTTTTTCCTCCATGGTTTTTCCCTCAAATCATTACAAAACAAGAAAGCACAGTTTCCAAAAGTGCCAAAAGTTCCCAGGTCCCTCTCACCTAAGAGTGGAGACTGATCAAATTTCCTCACAACTCAAGGACTAACAACTTGAAAATACTGCCAGGTATTCTTTTTTAAAGACCTTCAGTATAAAACATATAGCTTTGCTTATAAGACAATCACAAATGTGAGCAAAAAAGCCGGGGGGCGGGGGCAGGGGAATGTGGAGCATGAATACCAATAATGTCTTGAAAGAGATTTAGAAGAAACGAATACTGCAAAATGACCTCTCGACGGTCTCCGCAGGTCTGGAAAATGAGACCACACAGTGGCTCTGATAAATGTGTGCCTAAGTTAAATGAGTCTAGACAGCAGTGTCAGAGCCTAAATATACACCGCCAAACAACCGGCTCCAAGCGGGGCCAACAAGGAGGCCCGTGGCAAGGGGTGGGGGGCTGTGGGGACATACATACCACCGTCTGGTAGTTCACTCAACAATTACCTATGTGGCCTGAGACAAGCTACAGCCTCCCTAGACTCAGGTTCTCCCCATGTAAATGAGGAAGTTAGACAAAATACCATACTCAGAATGGATATGTGGTTTCTTGAAACGATCATGCCGTTTCATGCTTCCACCCTCTACACAGAGCCAGCCCTGTCACCTAACTTGTAACCTTCCTGCAATACTCAACTCAAGGGTCCACCAGCTCCACCTCCCTTGGGTGCCCATACCCCACGCACCCTGTCCTGGCCTGTGATCATGTGCCCCCTCGCCCCGCCAGGCTCCTCCACCAGCTTGATGCCTCCCCCAGCCCCCCCACTCAGGCTGTTCTGCCGAGGGGAAGAAAGGAAAAGCAGCACCCCGGGGATCCTGTCTGCTGGGGGCACTGCAATGCCCTTCCCACCCAGGTCCCTCTCACCTAAGAGTGGAGACTGATCAAATTTCCTCACAACTCAAGGACTAACAACTTGAAAATACTGCCAGGTATTCTTTTTTAAAGACCTTCAGTATAAAACATATAGCTTTGCTTATAAGACAATCACAAATGTGAGCAAAAAAGCCGGGGGGCGGGGGCAGGGGAATGTGGAGCATGAATACCAATAATGTCTTTGTTTCCAAGGAACCAACTACAAACAAAAGAAAGTGAACCAGCTGGGCTAGTTCATTGTGCACATGTTCTGAGACAAGCAAAATTACCTAAGGGCTACCTTTATTGTGAATCTTGTTCTAGCTTTTTTTAAGTCAGAGTATACTTTAAAGCACTGAAAATAAAAAGGGTTCTTCAGTACGATACCTCAAACAGCCATGGCGGTCAACAGAAAGATTTACCCGGCAGGGTGTCTTGCCGCAGTATCCTTTACCAAGCAATACACAGCAATCACCCCAGATGACCATCGACCAACAACCGGTTTAACTCCTTACTCTACAAGCAATGGAATGGTAGTTGACTGCCTACAAATAAGGATACTAAAGTGTTTCCAGGAGAAATGATGATGACTGGGACTTGCTTCCACGTAATCCAGACAGTAAGAAACAGAAAAGCACCAAGACAGGCCAGGTGATGTCGCAGAAGCCAAGTGCTGAGTGCTGGGTGGTCATGACCAATTCTATTTTTATGAATGTCTCAGTGTTCCAATTTTAAGAAATGATGGCAAATACAGTTCCAGGCATGGAAAGATATTCATGATATGTTCTTCAAAATGTGTCATGAGGTGTTTTCATGAAGTAAAATTTACATACCGTAAAATTCACTCACTTTATCAGATGGGGTACTATGGCCAGAACGCCTGGATGTGGCCACCTGGTCTGCCAGTTACTGGCTCTGAGACCTGAAAATCATTTACCATCATTGGTCCTCAATGTCCTCTTCCGGAAAGTGGGCACATCATCTACCTTTTAGAATTAAATGAAACAAATGGCAGAGGGTTTCTGTACACTGCAATTTGTTAGATAAATTTTGATTTCACTACTTTTTAAAATATTCACCCATTCTAAGTGAACTGTTCAGTGAATCGTAGTAAACTGATAGCGTGCATCACCACCATAATCGGTTCTGGAGGACCTGCATCACTCCACTGCTCCCTTGTGCCCCTCTGCAGGCAATTCTCTTCCACCTGTAGGCTAAGGCAACCACTGATCGATCTGCTTTCCGTCTTTATAGTGCTGCCTTTTCTAGAAATTTCATATAAATGGAATCAAACAATAGGTGGTATTTTGTGTTTGGCTTCCTGGACTTAGCATAATGTTGTTGAGGTTCATCATCCTTTTTGTGGTATGTGTCAGAAGTTTTTTCCGTATCACTGTATGGATAGGATATATCACATCTTGTTGGACATTTAGACTTTCATTTTTGGCCATCAGGAGTAATGTGGCTGGATATTTGTATGAAAACCTGTGCAGGACCATATGTTTTTATTTCTCTTGAGGCAGATACCTAGGAGTGGAATTGCTGGTTCATACAGAAAGCATAAATTGAACTTTTTAAGAAACTACCAACTGTTTTCCAAAGTGACTGCACAATTTCATATTCCTACCAGCAATTTATGAGGCCTCTAGTTCCTCCACAGCCTCACCTCACCTGGTGTACCCATCTTTTTCATTACAGCATTCTAGTAGGTGGGCAGTGGTCACTGTGGTTCAAATTTACACTTTCCTACTGATTAATGATATTGAGCATCTGCCTATGTGTTTATTCGCCGCCCCCCACATACATCTCCTTTGTTGAAGTATCTACTGAAATCTTGTGCTAATTTTTTTTTAATTTGGTTGTTTAACTTCTTGAGTTGTAAAAATTCTTCTTATACTCAGGTCCTTTATGTGATATATGATTTATGTGTATTTTGTCCTGGTCTGTGGCTTGGATTTTCATTTTCTTAATGGTATACTGTAAAAGGCAATTTTTTTATTTAATATTCATCAAATTTTTCTTTTGTTGTTCATGCTTTTTGTATATTATCTAAGAAATCTTTTATTAACCCATATCATAAAGATGGTCTCTTTTTAGTTTTACGTTTAGTTTTGTGATCTATTTCCATAATTTGTTCCTTGCTGGAGAAAACCGGTGATAAAACTGTATTGCAAAATGACCCCTTTAAAACATGTGTTAAATATGATTATATATGCTTCTAGGTAGTTACACGCAAACATACAAACATAAATAGAAAGAGAAAAGCCTAAACGGATATACACCAAAACAGCAGATAAGTACTTATATTTTAGAGAGTTTTATTTTCTTCTTTTTTGGTGGTACTCAGGAATAACATATAATAAAGTGGTTCCAAAATGCTACACTCCAAACCGCAGGCTCCCGAATAGAAGCAGTCGCCAGAGACATCCTGGAGGTTAGCAGGACCGGAGGGAAAAGGGGCTACGGAGACCTTGGAGAGTCTCACAGTTAGAAAAACAGTTGACTGAGCTCAACTTCCAAGGATGAGGAACATGTGGAGAGCCTGGCCGCAAGCTGTGCGCACAGAATGCAAAGTACTCAAGACTGCAGCAAGGATCTGGATGAAGCAAAAAACATGTTTAATTTTTTAGAAAGTTCCTTTTTCTGAAAAGTACATTTTAAAAGGAAAAACTAGTATGTTCTAAAACACCAGTAATTCTTACATGCTGTGTTTTTAACAATACAGTGGGCAAATAAAAATTAATGAGTTACTGAGTGTGGTATGCAGTTCTTAGTGAATTAAATTTAATTACAACTACCACTGGAAGATTCCTCTTTTTGCCAGCAGCTTTTATCCTTCTACCTGTAGCCAATGAACTTCAGATACAAGATAGATCTTCGTTGTGAATCGGCTGTAACGAACAGCACACTTCATTGTAAGGTTACTTCAAATGCCGAGGAACGAGTGTCTACTGCCGTGAGCACCTCCGAATGAAACTGTCAGCAGCTTCATTATGCCGGCGAATTTTTAATTCCTGTTTCTCTGGATCACGTGTTCTATTTTCCAAAGAATTTCCAATCCACAAAAGAAAGAGTGAAGAAGGCATGTGATGGATGTATTCAGTCCACCCCACCTACTGAGAGCTCAGACCCCGGAGCAGACACTCCCTGCTCTGCAGCTCACACAAGGATGTTCTTTGGATTCTTCTGTCAATAGCTGGTAGTTTAGGACAACAAAATCCCGTGCCCTCCTTAATCCATGGGCACTTCCCTTCACACCACAAGTATTGCCATTTGTCTCTCCTGAAGTCATGTAAGAATAGAGAGAGCAGGGAAAAAAGCTTGGAAGTGAATGTTTTAAAGAGGGGCAACACCACATCCCCTAGGTTTCTAACAAGTCTGAAGAATACCCCCGACAAATGTCATTAGTAAGACGTACACAGAGCTTATATGGGATCAGGGCCCGTTCCAGGCACTACACGATAGTAAATGAGTTAATCATCACAAGAAACCCGAGTGGGTACTATGATCATCCCCACTTTGCGGTGGGGAAACTGAGGCAGGGTGAGGCACAATAGGTTGCCAGGTCAGGGTCGCTACTGTAACACGGTGCCCCCCAAGAATAACTCTCAGGCTAAACTGTACCCATTGGCTGACCTCTGCCCCCATACATCTGAACGGCATTCTGATGCAGCGCGGGGTGCATCACAACAGTCTTCCTTCAGACAACCTCTTCCACAAATTTCATTTGACAGGACGCTCAATCATTCATCTCTCCAAATCTCTACTTCATCAGCCATGTTTCACTGCACTTGAGAGCACGTTTCCCTAAGACACACCACCCTACACTGACCACACAATGGCCATCTACCTAAGGTAGCCCAGAGGTACCAGGACTTTGCTTGTGGCTAAGGTGTCAGCGATCATAAAGACAGCGGAAGAGGTCACACTGCTCTGTGCCCTCCAACAGAGAGGAGAAGCAGCTCCTCTTCCTCTCGTGCACCCCACACACTAGAAACTCTGAACCCCGTCCCCTCCCTCCTTTGCACTCGGCTCCAAACTACCCAGTGCAGTAAACAATCAGGTTGGTGCCTTCAAAACCAGTATTTTATTGTGTGAGGTCAAGACGAAATCTAGGAGTAGCACAACCGCAGAGGACACTTTCTTGGCTCCAAACAAGACATAGAATCCAAACAGGCATTTCCCAAGAAATAAAAAGCATAATCAGCTTTTAAAGTCTATAGTTACTGGCAGGTTCTGGTGCTTTCACCAAGGTCTATAAACATTCAAGGCATCCATCAAGACCCTAGAAAGAGGACTACAGTTCTTTTACTTAAAGCACCAGACTGATTTCTGCAGTACCTATAACGTAACAGTTACGAAATCACAAAAAGGAAAAAAATTACCAGTTTTACTGCACAACCAACTAGAATTCACTTTCCTCCATGAGCCGTGTGCTCCCCTCCTTGTGTCTCCCCAACAGCCATCAGCCTGCAGCCTCCCCACCACCTCCAGGGCCGCCAGCTTCAGTCCAGCACAGAGCAGGCGCCTTTGTCCACAGGGACCGAGGCTCCCTGGCCCCGAGTCCCTCACACAGAGGACAGGGCCAGGCCGCCCTGCACCGGACTCTGGAGAGGGTGGGTCACAACATCCCGCCATGACTCATCCACATTCTTGAGGAGGCCAAGAGTCATACCGGATGGTTGACAAAATTTTTAAAAAGACTGTTTCTTAGAATTTATTACTTTTTATACTAAGAATATAAAAAAGGTAATTTGAATATAAGATCTTATCTTCATATCCTTCCATTATTAAGCACAAAGCCAGAAATATCTGACCAGGAAACATGTTCTGAAAAATATCACCTCCCTAAATTGATTGTGAAGAATCCTGTCAGAATTAAGATAATGTCTGCAAGGCTTTTGTAGTCCTTGGGGGGAAAATGTTTCTGGAAACAAGGAATGAAGCTTGTTATTTTCCTCTTATTTCTATTTATTTTTAACAAAGATGCCAAAAGGAAGACTCTATCACGGTTACCTTCTAAGGAATCACCTTGGGAAGCTAGAGACATTCCAGCACGCACTACAGAAACGCTGCCGGCGCTCAAAGCCCTCTGGAAGCTCTCTTTTCAAATTGCCTATTATAGCCTGTGGCACATTCTCTAATGTAGTAAACTGTTATTCTTTCAGAACCTATTAGAATTTGGGAAATAAGTAAATTATTCGATGCCAAGTATAGGTGAACAGAATAATGAAACTTGGTTACTGTTAAAAAACAAAGTCATGAATGTACTTGGTATATCAGGTATCTAATTATGGCATAATAGACCACCCCGAAACATAGAGACTCAAATCAATGACTTATTATTTCTTATGACCCTGTGAGTTGATTAAGCTATTCTTAAAAACTATAAATAAAATCATTAATAAAAATTATAATGGAATGGAATGACTGGTATTCACAACACTAGCCACAGTATTTAAAACTACTTCAGCTTGTATACAAGGCCTTCAAAGTGCCCAGAAATGTTGGGCTGAGTATATGCTACTTTCACAAGATGATTAACAGGACTTTTATTTTTATCTTTTTTCCCAAAACTGTCAAAGCAAATTTGACTGCCAGGTAGGTCCACCTACACCTCTGGGCCCAGATTTCCAATCATTTCTCTGTTTTTGTTTTTACTTAGTGTAGATCTTATAATTTGCAGACAACCTATATTTTAAGAAAAACAAGCAATTTATTCAGAGTTAATATATGAACAGAATTCATTAATATTTTCAAAGTAAATCTGACTAAGTGAAGCAATAAAAATGAACCTCTCCCTTTCTCCAACCGATCATCTCAGACCACAGCTCCTCCTACCCTCCCCAGGAAAAGGTTGTTATCGGAGTAGTCATGCTTAATCCTCAAAGTTAACAAATAATGCAGCCAAACACAGCAGTCTAAAAACTATAGAACATGACCTGAGCAAAGTATTACACTCAACTGCAATGTATTTATCTGTAATCAACTCAGTGTTAAAAAGGTTTTAATCTTTAAAAACTGCTATAGCTCAGGTACAATTTGAACTCTTACTATACTTTTGTTGTTTGGTAAATAGAAGCAAAATCTTAAGTTACTCTAAAACAAACAGCAGATCAGAAGTAAGTTTTCCTCTTGGATACAGTTATCTTTGAAAGAATACTGATTTTTAAAACATTATTTAAATGTAGAAAATGAACTTTCAGCTAACTTTGAAAAAGCAAAACCTCAGTCATTTAACAACGGAGAGGAAAAATTAACTCTGTAAATGGGCAATTTGTTCACTCGCTGGAACTGAATATATCATCTACCATCGGTAACCACAGCAGAGCAGAAACTGAGAGGAACACTCCTAATGGACCAATGGCTTTATTACGTGCTATGAACCCAAAAAACCCAGCAGCTTGCAGTTAAGGCGTTAAGGCTCTCCACTTAACTGCACTTATGTCTGCCTCCCCCACAACTCCACAGCTGCAAGGTTCTTCAATCTCTACTTGCAGATCCTGCCCACCAATTTCTAGGCTGATCCAGGACCAAGGGGGGAAATACTACATAGACCCAGGCCACTTAGTCCACAGACATGCACCGGACGCTCACAACGTGCCATCACATCTTAGGCCCTGGGAGTCCAGATCTGAAAAACAGACGCACACTCCCTGACCCAAGAAGCAGACCCATCCCACAGGGGAGGCTGAAATTAAACATAGAACAGACATGGTAAGTGCTGAATTCAAGTGGCAAGTGCAATGAAAGATTAAGGACAGGGTCCTGTCAAGGGGTCAGAGAAACCTCGCAGCGAGTGACCCTCAAGCTGAGAACTCAGGGTGAGGAAGAATGCCGAAGAGGAGCAGGGCCCTGAGAAGGGCAGGAGCGTCCTCCACGAACAGAATAAAAGCACCCACGGATCACAGTGAGGAGTGGTGTGGCGGCAGGGCCACCTGATAGAATGACGCAGTATGCAAAGCCCCTCGGACACCATGGCTGGCTCCTATGGTGGGACAGGGGTGGGGACAGAAGCCAGGGTCTGAATCACTGGCTAGTGGCCAGGGCCCTGCTTTTATGACCCTGCACCAGTCAGTCAGCAGAGAATCGTGCTCTAACCTCTGGGTAACACTACCTCAGGTGACCTCTTAATCACAACCATTTACCTCGGGAACCCCAATGCTGGCTACATCCTCTCCTACTAGTCTGTCTGGACCCCTTCTAACAGATCTAACAGACCCAGCCCAAAGCCCTTCTCCACAACTCCCTGTCTGGGCAATTGTACAGCACTACATCTAACTTAAGAAACCAAAATTTAGCAAGAGAATGGCAGAAAAAAAAGAGACAGGAATGAGAATACATAATGCCAGAGCCCCAGCAAGCTTCTCGAATATCCTCTCCATAAAGTCCAGCCAATAGAATGACATCAAGAGTAGAAATAATCCTTAGTAACAACAGTCTCTTCTTAGTGAAAGAAGCTGGAACTTGTTTTACTATTTGAAGGCAGCACATCATTATAATTTTCCAAGAACTAATAGGCTTAAATCATTCAACAAAGAATAATATTTTCTTGAAAGAAGATAAGATGGCTTTGTGCCTTTCAAAAGAAAGACACCATTCAAAGAATATTTAGCAATTCTGCCTTAATAATCTAAAATCTAATAGCACTGAATTTTTTTAATCAAGGCAAATTCTATTTATTTAAATAACTCACAACTGTTTTTAATGGAACCTAGAAATAATGAATATTTAATACTTCGAGTTCAGTTTTGGAGGATACTTTTCAAGAAAAGATTTTTCCATAGTTTTTAATAAATCAAAAGAAGTACATGTCTAGAAATGAACTATCTTGCCACTATTCACAAAGACTTGAGTTTAATTGGAAGAAGAGTTTTCAAAACTAATCCCTGTTTGGGCAAGCACATCCAAGGCTCTGTGCCACTTAGTCCCATGATAACCCATCTGATTCCAGAGGGGGTCTGAGGTTACAAGTATTAGCAAAAATGGTTCTTGGAGTTCAGTCCATAGTAGTCCACTGTGGGCTTGACTGAGCAAGATCAAGAGGACCAAGAGGTTCTAAGTACACAACCTAGTTAAGAGAGCCTAATGCAAAGGTGTTCTTACTTAGGGCACAATGTCAAGAATAAAATCACCCAAGCAATGCAGCTAATCCACACCTCTTAGAATGCCCCAAATTCCCACCATTATAGTTCCATATTAAGGTTGTGGTGTAGCTTCCAGAAGGTCTCAGTGAAATGTTAAATGAGAGAGTTAACACCTTAAATGAAAGGGCAAGACCACATGATCTGAAATCTCTTGAATCTCTGAAACTCTGATTCTATACTTAGTACAATTAAGTGTTAGGCAGGGAGTAGGGTCTAAAGGACTAGCAGACTGCGCAAAGACGACCTAGGCAGGCAGGAGAGGGAAACAGGCATAATATAGTGTTGGCTGAAAAATCAAGTCAGAATGTACTTTTATGAAATACATGTGAAGAAAACTAAAAGTACGTACTTCGAAACTTTAACCATGATTACCTTAGAATGGCAGGACTACAGGGACTTTTTTTCATTTGTTTTCTAAATTTCCACAATGCATACTGCTGGTAGACCTGCTAGCAGAGACCTAGTAGAGGTCTCTTGCAATTCTATACATCATGTAAGCAGAGGCACTCTCTTTGCTCCAGCCTATCATTACAAGGATATTTTTACAGCAAATATACTCGGAAGAGAAAGACAGTGTCTCCCTCCAGGGCAAAGAGACAGTGTCTCCCTCCAGGGCAGAGGGCAGGTTTGCTTATGACCCTGAAAGGCAGTGAATGTGTCTCTTCAGAGCCAAGAACAGCCAAGCTTACAATCCAGACACCCTAAATTCAGGGTTCCTCTCCTGTAACACAAGCACTGTGTATACACAGTGTCAGCTGGCCTTCTGTGGGTCACCCTGTGGGAATCAGGTCTTAGAGCACTGGTGCAAAAAAATGCTGATATCATGACAACTAGTACTATCATGAAAGAAACCTAAGAGTTTCACATCTTCTGCCAGCATCTGTCAAACTGCGGCAGGCCAATCTTTTAGCTTTTATAGGTAAAAAAGCTCAGACCCTTCATAGCGCTTGACAAATATGAACTACTGTTACCATCTGAGATGCTCAGAATTAGTAAGAGACAGTTTCCACTGCTTGCAACCAAAAGCCATGCCTAATGATACAACTGCTTTAAGAATCAAGTCTTTAAATGTTCTGGAAGGAAAGGAAAGGAAAGGGGGAGGGGAAGGGGGAAGGGAAGGGGGAAGGGAAGGGGAAGGGAAAGGAAAGGAAAGGAGGAAGGAGGAAGGAGGGAGGGAGGGAGGGGAGGAGGGAAGGGAGGAGAGAGAAAGAAAAAAAAAAAAGGGAGAAGGATCCAGAAGACCCTCACCTCTACAATATAGCACTGGACAGGGCAAAGGACATTCTCATTTTTACTGCACCCCTGCTGTGTGAAGGTGCTGTGCGTGGAGCTAAGGACAGAGCTGAGGACAAGAGAGATAGGAAGCATCTCAATACACACATGTATGTACCTACCACCACAGTAACTGAATGAACCAGGACAAGGTGCTTTCAGAGAGTAGGAGAGTGAAGTCAGAGCAAGTCTGAGGGGGGTTAGGGAAGGCATTCTTGACATTCTACAGATGTCACTTAACAGTGCACAAGGAGACTTTTTCTCCTGGTAGGCCCATCTTCATCCCAGAGAAAGTTTACAAATTTAAATATACCAGCCCTCCATTCTTTCAATCCAACTATGTTTTTATAATTATAGAATAACAGTGTAATTACAAGATTAGTGCCAAGCAGTAGACTGATAAGCATTTCATGACTATGGTCTAACAGGAAGCCAATTCAGAATCACTTAAAGTTGTTAATCATTAATCACAGCCCAATGGACTTTGATAACCTTTGCATATAAAGTGTTTAGATTATCCAATGAATGACACATGCAAATTTAAGCTTAAGGCTCTTTAACACTTCATATGGTACCCTGCAGCTAGAAGGTGGTTAACAAATGAAAACAATAACTGGGATTATCTAAGAATACTGGACTCAGCAAGAACATTACATTTGCGGGCGCCTGGGTGGCTCAGTTGGTTAAGCGACTGCCTTCGGCTCAGGTCATGATCCTGGAGTCCCTGGATCGAGTCCCGCATCGGGCTCCCTGCTCGGCAGGGAGTCTGCTTCTCCCTCTGACCCTCCGGACCCTCCCCCCTCTCATGTGCTCTCTCTCTCAGTCTCTCTCAAATAAATAAATAAAATCTTTAAAAAAAAAAAATTACATTTGCTCTCAATCCACTCTCTGTGACTGTGGGCAAGTCACTTAACCTCCCAGGCACCAAATGCCTCATCTATCATAAGAAGGGATTATAGCAAGGTTATCATGACTTCTTCTAAAGGTAGAAGAATTACTTCAACTCATTAAACCACCATTTAGTGGCAGTGTTCCATTTCACATATAATGTATCCTGAAAAACATGAATGTTCTAAATGACAGGCATAAAATGCATGATAATTTCAGCTAGGTTCAGAAATGTGTGATTTCCAATCACAACTAATCTTTGCTATTAAAGAAAAGCCTTTTCCCACCAATGAAAGTAACATTACCTGCAAAATGGCCATTGGGGGGGGGGGGGGGAAGAAAATGCAGATAACTAGTAATCCCAAAGGCAACCATCACTGACATTTAAATAAGGCTCACTTAGAGTTTTTTAAATTTATATAAACACAAATACATACATAAATTTAGATAAAATCCAGTAAATTCCACATGCACACACACACACGCACCACCAACTAAAATAGAATAAACAAAAAAGGAAGTGCTCAGGAAAAGCCAGAAAGTGCTCAAAAAGTGCTCAGGATGAGTCAAAACTTGACTGGGCTCTGGCTAACCTGGAACAATTTGAACAAAAATAGTAATGATAATAATCAATAAAATAAAATGAGAATCTATGTGCCTATTCTGACATAAATAAGTAAATAAGAAGGGAAGGCTCTTTCCTACAGTAGGATTCCAACTAATAAGAGTAAAATATAAGTGAAGAAATTAGAAAATTACCATTTGGCAAATACCACGGTAATAATTATTTTACCCAAAAACCACCAATGGGTATAAAATTAATGAGAGAAAGTACAATGAGAAATGAGAGTGAGATATTTACAGTTTCAAAGAACATCTGCACAAGATACTCATTAGTTACAAAAAGAAACATGATTAATTCTACAAAGCAGATTGGTAGGAACCATTCTAAGTCTCCTGATAAATGCAGAGAAGAACAAAACTTCACTTTTGCAGCATTTCTAACAAAAATGAATAATCTGCATCTAAGTTAGGAGGAAAGAGAACACAAATCCAAACTGAGGAACATTCAACCAATTAGCTAGAATTAACTAGCTTTGAATTCTTCAAAATTGTCAGGTCCTGACGATAAGGAAAAACTAAGGAACTCCTCCAGATTAAAGACTAAAGAGCTATGAGACAAAACTCTTGTGTGACCTGGGAATGAACCCAGCACCAGGTAAAGGACTTGACTGAGACAACGGACAAAGTGTGCATAAGGTTTGTAAATTAGGTAAAATACGGAATCAATGTAATTGTCCTGATTTTGATCATTTTACTGTGGATGTAAGAGAATGTCCTTGGTTTTAGGAAATACACACTGAGGTATATGGAGGTAAGAGAGGCATCGTGTACAACTTCGTCATGTATGTTTCAGGGAAAAAAATTTAGATGATAATAGATATAGAGAAGGAAGGGGACATGAATAACTAGTAAAATACTAACTAACTAAGTTAAGGTCGATGATGTACTTATTTTTACTACATTTATTTTACTTATTTAGTTTACTTATTTTACTTATTTAGTTACATTTGCAAAGCATATGACTGCCTGACCGGCTACAAAGCAGTTTTGGGGAATGACATATAACAACATCTCCTGTTTTTGACCATGAGAATGAGAGAACAGTGAACGATTCCGTTTGGAAACACTATCTTGAACATAAAAGAACCAGCTTCAGGATTCAGTCCACCGCTTTTATAAAAGGAAATGGTTAATTTTTATGTGTTCATATTTTCAAAGTATACATAAACAGAAAATCTGGTCAAGTTATCATCAGTTAGAAGCAAATTTAAATCCCACGAACCCTCAAACAAGCAGTTAAATTTAGTCATGTACCCTTGCACTATCTAATCTGTATGTGTGCCCACTGTACACTTGCTCCTAAAACAAAAATGGAAGCAAATAACAATACTGTTTTTAAAACTGCTTAATGCACTTAGTTATAGTGAACTGCGTCCTAACCTATTATTATAGTATGTTCACACAATAAATATTAATTCAAAATCATTATACTAGTAGAAGCTGCATGGAAATGCAGTTTAGACAAAATCTCCAAGTCTGAACTCTTGCAATCAGAGCAACTATTGGCACAGATTTCTCAGTTACTTCCCAGCATTTCATTCCTACCAGCAGTGGAAAGCTTTCTAAAATACCCAGACTTCTCCAAATCTCATAAGCTGCTAAGAACAATGACATACGTGGCATTTGTCCTTAACTATGATCACTCTTTCACCTTTAAACTATGCTTTCCAAAGTAATCACTCCTGATATGTAAACTATCATAAAAATAAATCAATACCACACTCAAGTTTTTAAAACTCTGATTTTAAGGGCAGTCCAAATATAGTTCTGAGGATGGGTAATGTCTACACAGAACTTTGGTATGATGGAAGGAGTAACAAACCAGATCAAGTCAGTGAGCTGATGTGCTTCTGTTAGGCAGAACTTCCCCCTCTCCTAGTCTTGGCCTGTAAATGTTCATGGAAAGGCCAAAGACACTTGTTTAGTAAGAAGGGTCCCATTATATTCATTTTATTCACTGCTTTATAGGCAGTTCTGATTTACACCTGGTGTCCCAGCACAGTTATTAATAGCATTCCCTTTCATTCTCAAAAATATTCTGGTTTGTACAACAAATTATCTGGTAACCAACTTTAGGTTTCCAAGAAGTTACTGTGGACACTTCTTTTGAGATAATGTATATATTACTGACATAATGTATATATTACTGTTATTATTAATGCTAAATAGGCTCCTCTTCTTTACAAAATCACATTATCTCCAAAGATTAGATGCATCATTCTTTCAGAATTTTTTTTCACATTAAGATACATTAACACCTAATTCTAGTTTTTATTACTTTTTCTAAATTCCTTCTATTTTTTTCACATCTTTGATATGCCAACATCCCAATATGTTTCATATAAAAAGAGGGAAAACACCAATAAATAAGCTATTTAGGGTTGTTACTGAATACAAAGAGGTTAATCAACAAAATCAGGATTTCACAGTGGAGAAGCAGGGCTACCAGCTTCGGGGATATCTCCAGGTCTCCACTGCTAACCCAAAGTAGAGGGTGCCTATGAAACCATTCGTACCCCAAAATGGTGTAAAGCAAAGAAGCAATTGCCATTTTGTAAAATCCAAAATCCTCTTCGGATTTCTTTCTATTAGTGAAAACTGGTACTCTAAAGCAGGTCTTTCATAAAAGACAAGTGGTGTAACATGAACTTTCTGAGAGCAAGGGAAACCTGTATTCAGAACCTCAAGAATTCTCTACTGATAAATGTTCTTCCCAGACTGCAAGTTTCCTGACGTGGCTGACTTCTCTAAGTCCTGAGTATGGTCTACTTCATCAGAATGAACTTCCCTACTCGTTCCATGATTTAATCATTTTTGAGAAAGTTTTATATATCATACTCTACGTGTTAATGACGAAAACAGGTGGACAGTTTGCTATGCCCATTTTCAAAATGGTGGTAAAAGAATTCTAAGTGTACACTGAAGGGCCAGAAAGTGATTTGTGGACAGCAACTTACTTCTGACTAATTTCTAGAAAAGTCATTTCAAAGTCTGTGGGTGCAGAGTACAACATACATATTTGCCAATTAGCTCAAACTGGCTTGATAAATGCTATGACAACTTTAATACTCAGGCCCTGTGCCATGGGGGACGGGGGGAGAGACACAGATGCAGACATGTGGTGATGGGACTGAGGGTCAACACACCATCATGGTCAACACACCACATTAGCAGGGCTTCCCAGGTCCTGCATCCCTCTTGGGGCAGGGGAGCAATCCCGCAGAAGCTGGGGGGTAGTCAGCCTGCCACTCCCCACTTTCCAGGAGAGCTGGCTGGGCTAGTTAATTATAGATGTATCAATCTCAGAAGAGGGGCCTTGTTACCTAATTGACCAGGGAAATCCTAGAAGCACTTGTGCAGATACAAACTGATTAAATCACTATGCAGTGTTATCTGGCTTTCTTTCTAAAAGCCACAGGTGTCAAATGAAGAGGTGTGTATGTAAATTTGTCCTGAGATACTTGGGAGTAGACCAGGCCAGCCATTCACTTCTGTGTGAGGAGGAATTTTTTTTCTTTTTAATTTAGTGAGTTCTTCCAAGATAGGGGAACCAGGTATTTGCAAAGGATCACAAGTTCCACAAGTCACTGCCCCAGGCATCTGGGTAGGTCATCAAATGAATAAATAAGGGACAGAGAAGGCAAATTAAAGAAATATTTATGCTGAAATTTCATGTGCCTGAAACATTTAAACAGGCAGGAACCGAGTAAATCCAATACCCCTGCCTATAAAAGAGCATGTGTGTCTACAGGAAGGCCACGAGAAAGACGCTTCAGGGGAGCTAACGCCAATCTCACCTCTGGCTCAAATCTCCTATAGGAATAGACCTTTTTTTTTTTTTTTGGCACACACTTTTTAAAAGTAATCTCTTATAAACAAAGAGATACATCAATTTTTCAAGTATTTGTGTAAGTCTCTGACTTTATGCTTTTCCTTTCGGATTGCCTAAACTTGGTATTCCATCTGTCACTAGGCTTCCTTACACAACATCTTCCTGCTAGCTGGACGGGTCTGCCTACTGCAGTCCTCACTCTCACCAAGTACCCCATCAGGGCCATGTGTTAGCAAAGACCACGGGATTAAGGAAGCAATCCCTTTAAAAATAGTCATCTTCCCTCTATTCAAAATTAGTAACCTACATTAGATCAATATAACTTTCCTGTAACTTTCCTTTTCATAGATTCATTCACTAACTACTATGTAAACTAGCTTCTGTTGACCAAAAAAGGCCAATCGCCTGTGCCAGATATGAACTAACTTCTGAACATGGTCAGAATGGCAGCACCTCAGCTCGCTGCAATCCCCAATGAACTACAGACTTCTTTAAAGCCTAGGGTGGCAGAAATAGCACCAAATACATTCCGGAGAGCATGAAAATGAACGGCACACACATGTAAATCTACCCAGTGCCCTGGTCATGTGTCAAGCTAACACAGGAATTATCCAACGTTCTCCAAGACCACAGACTTACTTAGGATGAAGAGGAACTGCTATTTTTGGGATTTTCGGGATTAACCCTTTCCCAGCTCTCTCCAATCCACTTCGACATAAATACCGGGTGCTTGGGAACAGATAAAAATTTCAACAACATTCCACTTGCAGTTGGGCTAGAGATTTTAGTCCAGATTTGATAATAAAAATAGCGCCAAATATTAAACTGTGGGAGAAGTCCCAGACTTTTATATGACATTCAGAAGTAGACAAAGGCTATAAGTCCCATGCCAACATCCTCACTACAAAATAAGTTCACGTATAGACACATTTTTACAGTACTACTATATAGAGAAAAATACTAAAAATAGAAATAAACGTAATTCAAAAGTAACGTGATTCCATAACTCTTACACCAAACTGGCAATTTGTAGGAGTTTTTCAAAAGGAGAAGCAGAGCCAAACTTGTAACATCTGTAGCAAAAGCCCAAGACCAACATTAAAGAATTATTCATGGAAAAACATTTTCACTACAATGAGCCAAAGCTCAACTGCTAAAAATACATGTAATGTGCACACAAGTGCATGGGTTTACTAAAGTATTCATTTCACAGTATTTCATCTTGAACTACCTCACTGGACTCTCCCCACACAAACATTCCAGGCTAAAAAGCAATACAGGATTCATTCCACAGGACAAACCTGGACACTGGTGAGGAATTACAGCAGAAAGGCTGAGAAGCAGCAACAGGAGGAGGAGGAGCTTGAAGTCATTACTGATGGGACTGCCTCCTTCCTCTCCGTTACAAGCCCTGTTTACAGGTTATCAGCAACGGTGCAGCGGAAAAGGATGAAAATGAAGGCAGAAAGAGCATTCAAAAATAGGAAACACCTTTCAAAACATTAGAGTCTGTGTAAGGAATGGAAAATAATGGGTCTGATTTTATAGGTCACAAAAAAATAAATTGTATTAATTTACACTCCTGTCTACTGAATTGTTAAACAGTTCCAGCTGAGCAGGGGCACCTGGGTGGCTCAGTCAGTTGAGCGTCCGACTCTCAATGTCATGAGATCAAGCCCCAGTGACACCCGGCGTGGAGCCTGCTTTAGATTCTCTCTCCCTCTGCCGCTCCCCTTGTGCATACGTGCTCGCTCTCTCTTTCACAAAAAAATTTTAAAAGAAATTTTTTTAAGTTCTAGCTGAGCAGTTACGAGCAGGGACCAGGAACTAAGTTCAAATCACGCCACCCTTAACCAACTCTTGCCTTGGGCTACTCAACCACTCTGTACCTCGGTTTCCTCATCTGTGGAGTGGGGGTAACAGTATTATTGAATAAGTGACGGCGACAAGCAGAGCAGCAGGGAGCACGGCAGCCCGGAAGGGTGAGGTGGCACCATGGTTCCTCCAACATCACCGGAAACGGCATCCAAGATTCACCCAACTCCAGCAAGCGCACACTTTGTCCTTTGCACCAAAGTGTGTTTTAAACTTTTTATTTTGGGTCATCTAGCAGAAGCCACAAATAAAACACCAGTGATTTTATAAAATTTGTATTCACATATCGGAAATTATAGTCCATCCTGAAGTTTCAGTCTAACTTCTCAGCTGGTAAGGAGAAAAGCGAGGCTATAATTATGAAAAATGCAAAGATGGATTCAAGCTTCCTATCAGCAAGCTAAAAGAATGGGGTCTGCTCCCAGCTCAACCAGGAGTGGCTCAGCAGCAGGATAAAAATTTCAATGACAAAACACACTTATCCCTGTAAGAAAGGCAAATCCCTCCTTTTATTATTTTAATAATTCCTTCCCCCACCTTCCCCTACATCTCTTTCTCTCATTGTTTTACAAGAAAATACATCATTTTAATAATCAGGAAACCCACAAAATGTAACACCTAAAGAACAATAATTCCTTGAAGCATACCATATAAAACAAGCATTCATATCCTCTTTTACTCAATCAGAGTTCTATGTGGAATCTATTTTAAATAAAAATTCAAATGCAGGGCGCCTGGGTGGCTCAGTCGTTAAGCGTCTGCCTTCGGCTCAGGTCATGATCCCAGTGTCCTGGGATCGAGCCCCGCATTGGGCTCACTGCTCCGCGGGAAGCCTACTTCTCCCTCTCCCACTCCCCCTGCTTGTGTTTCTGCTCTCACTATGTCTCTCTCTGTCAAATAAATAAATAAAATCTTTAAAAAAAAAAAAAAATTCAAATGCAAGTACCAATCCTAATGTCCATTTTTTCTTCATAAATTCAAAAATTCTAACAACAAAAGAAACACAATCTGTTTAGATTAAATAGGATTGACTGTGATTGCTCTACATACATACTCCTGGGTACAATGATCTTCAAAAACACAGATTCAAAGGTACAGCCCAACCAAGAGCCAATTAGATGCTAGACACAGTGCTAAGGGCTGTGCGCAATAAAAGTGAATCAAACAAAGCCCATGACACACGTTTACCATCTCACGGTAACACAGAGAGAGTGGCAATTCTCTTTGCACCTTAGAGCTTCAACCCCCAACAAAAACCACCTGGTAACTTTTACCTTTTCTTAAAAATCCTTCCTGCCCCTATTAACTGTTTGTTGGAGAGCAGACGTGCGGTCCTTGCTAATAGTATATGCTGCATTTTGAGATGGTGGGGAAAATAGCATAGAATACATTCCAGAACTTACTTATTGTTCTTTGACATTATAATTAGACACATAAGAAAGACCAAAACTGGCATTCCATAAAATACTATCGAGTTCCCATTCATCAAGCTAGGCTGCCCTGGCCAAGTTAACTTTCATCTCATGACTTTCCCACATGTTGGTATATATCTTGCTATTACCAGGCACTCAGGCTCCAATTTGCTCAAATATTACTAAACATTCACATAAAACTTTAACTAACTATGGCTTTATCCACCATGAAGGCAGTATTGGCTCACACTGGCCTAACAAAACCGTGAGTCGCTAGGTCCAAGAGTCACAAACAGACGCTGATCACTGACATACAAAGGACAGGCCCCCACTTCAGAACTGGATGAAAGTAAACCCAAGTGCCTCTGTCCAGGTGAGGGTGACCCTGCCCGCTCCATGGCAACTCAAAGAACCACCAACCAGAATGTTCCATCAGGGCACCAAGGACACAGCCTTTCACTTCAATTTCAAATGAGTCCATATTTAGACTGTGCTCTGGAACAACATGAAAAACTATCTTGAAGCATGTTTTTATAGTTCTCTAATATCCATTGGATGACTCACAGTTATGTATCATAGAGGCCAGGTACTTTTATTTCTAAAAAAGGAATATGTTCAAGTGTTGGGGGGGGGGGGGGGCCAGCCTAGTGCTCTAAAGCTTGGTGACTAGGCAAGAAAAACAAGAGAGAAGCTGGTTCATCTCCAGCTCAGGAAAAGTGATTTTAAGGACCAAAGGCTTATTTAAAATGTCACACTTAACTCAAGTTCGCAATTTATTTTCCAGCATAGTCTCATGAATCTAGTCAACATTTAAACACTACTCAGTAGTGCTAATTGGTTCTACCTCTTAAAAGTCTGTTTAACAAGCTATTCAAAACTCCCTGTCCCAAGCTGCCTAAAAAAATATTTTGAAAGCATTTACTAAGGCATAACTAGGAATCAGTTTTTCCAGCAGTTCTTCCCAGGCTGAAATACTCAGAACAGCAAAACAGTCTTCTCTGATTGAAAGAAGAAACACTTCACACTCCTCACCTCCCACTCCTAGTCTACCACCTATAAGGGGTCTATTCATTGGGGAAGGTTTCAGAAGTTTCAAGGAATCATCAAGGAAGTAGCAGTTGTCTCACTTTACAAATGACAAATCAACCCATTTGTAAGAGGAACAGAACAGATCTTCGTGTTGCAGTTAGATGTACACTCAGACTATGGGATTATTTCCTAACTATCCATAGTTTGGTTAATCCCATCAGAGCTTTCCCAATACAGTATGTCAAATATAAATACACCACCAATGCTCCCTTTGCTAATTCAAATCACCTGTAGGAAAAAACAATTTAAAAAACTATGAACAAGCCCTATAAGCCAACAAATAAACATTGGAGACAATTATATCTCCTGTTAAAAGTTCTATTACTGGCCATAAAGTACTTAATATACACTCACAATTTTAGACAAGGCAACATAAAATGCTAGTGATATTAAATGCAAGGCTTAAAAACTTACCTGGCAAAAGTTAAGGCTACATAAATAGGCAAATGCTTTTTTGCAGCTGGCAGCAAGAAAATGCTTCATTTAAATTTGTTACGAAAATACATGTCCTGAATTAGCCAAATTCAAGCAAGTTTACTTCTAACTAATTAAATCAGCTTCCAAATATTTTTTTAAAATTTGCCCCATGTACCCCAGAAATTTGGTCTTTTTTCCCCTGTGTTCTCCCAATCATTATTTCCACTTATCTTTTAGCACCTCCTCACCCTTTCCTAGGTGTTTGGTATCAGAACAGCAGTACCAACTCCTTCCTGCTCCTCAGCCTGGAAGCCGTCTCTGCAGCCACAGGTGTGGCAGGCAAGTGGCACAGGGGCAGGGGCGCAGGGGGGTTGGGGGCAGCCGGTACGCACAGGAGGGGGAGGGTACACAAGGGGGGCAGGTGCACATGAGGCCCAGCTAGGCACGGAGGTGGGGGGCAGGTGCACATGCGGGGCAGGTATGCATCTGGGCAGGTGCACACAAGGGGCACGTGAGCACATGGGTGGAGGGCAGGTGCGCATGGAAGGTGGGTGGCAAAGAGCCAGGTGTGGACTGTACTCCACCAGGGCGTGGTGGCCAATCTGGGCCTGGGAGCTTGCTCAGAGCCTAGCACACCTGTTCTCACTGCCACCTTTAATAATTTTATGCCGGTCATGTCTTTTGCTGTTCATGAGAGCTGGCCCACCATGAACAGAACGTCTATCCCACTTAGGACTTGGAAGGGAATGCACTGTCAATGTTTTTATGTAGTTATTTTTCAGTTGATGTCAATAGTCTTCAGGATTCAATTTGGAAGAAAACAACAGGACCAAGCTCTCCAATAATCCTCCATAACTTCGTTTTGTTTTAGCTTAAAGTTTGAGAACACTCGCTATTAGCCTTTTTAGGGGGGAGGACAGACAGAAAAGGATGGGTAAGAAGGCAGGGAGAGGGGAACCCTAATTTTATGGGGGGAAAAAAGCAGAAAGATCCAGGTGTTCTGGATTCAGTCCCTGAAAATGACTAAAATGCCTTTGAGATCTGGCAGCCCACTTATATTTTAGGGAAATCCAGCCACTGCAGTCTCCCACACACACACCCAATCTCTCCACTCCAGGATCTATTGATCATCTGCCTGAGAATCATTCCCAGGGCTGGGTTAAACAGATTGCCTCATTCTTCTTTAAAGCACAATCATTTCAACAAATCAATTTTCTTTCTCTTTGACTAAGGATTCTACAGACTGTAGGATGCACTAAATGTTTCATAACAGCTTTTTATTGGGAGGGGAGAGGATATTAATGCATTAGACAAACATCTGTATTGAAAGAGGCACAAAGATTTCAGAAAGTTACAGTATGTACAGTTACTGATACAGATAGACACTGGGCTCATAAAAAGTATTGATAAATTTTTGGAATTCATAGCAATGACCTAATAAGTAGAGCCATGAAAGTCTAAACTATAGGAATCGTGGGTGTAAACATCCTATGTACTGAACACTGGGAAGAAATTTTAAGTATACGGGCCAAAAGCAGCTCATTAAGTTTTAAATCATGACAAAAATCACAACTTCTACAAATAATTATCACTAATGGTTTTAAACAAATGATCTTCCCCCTTTCCAAATGTCTATATTTGTCATTTCACTATACTCATCAACATCCATGACCCCTTAGGTGTTTTTGCACACTCAAAACCCAAGACCCAACAGTCAAAAAATATTACAGTATTTTATATTCCAAACAAGCTTTATGAAGTAAAAATGCTGAACCACCAGAGGCTACAGGTACACTCACAGAAACAGACTGTAATGCCTGTTCCGCAGTCCTGGGGGCCATTCACACCCAGCACTGTCCGTGAGCCCCTGGGGCCAGATGGCTCCTGCACGTGGAGGCCCAGCAACCCAGTCAGCCAGGCCTGCTGCGGGGGCCACACGGAGCAGGCTGCCCGAGGAAAGGAGGCTGCTTGCAGGACGAGTCTGATCTTTGGTTAGGATTCAGAACAGCAAAAGTGATTAATGAACAGGAAGATGACAGGTGATGCAGAAAAACACAGAAATCACAGGTAAAGCATAGTCGTGCTGGAAGAGTGTCAAAATGGATGAAAACTGACCCACAAAGTGTCCACTCTCACTCCCACTAACAGAACTTGAATATTTTCCTGAAACACCAAGAACCTGCCACATGCAATATGGACTGAAAAGGACCATGAGAGAACAAGTGTTTTACAATAGAAGTTTATTTCAGGAATATTTATAAGATACTAAGATGCAAGCTTTCCTCTCAAACCTGTATGTGTTAATCATATGAGAACATAAACAGCAAGGAAAAGAGGACTCCTCCAAAGCAATGAATTCCTGAATCGTAACAGAGAGCTAATATTAAGTAAACGAAAACATGATCCAGTGCACGGACACCTTCTAGTTTTCTCAACGTGACAAAAATCACAAGTTCAAAGCCTCGGCAGCGTTGTCAGGTAGTAGATCAGAGGACAGCGGAAGGCTGCGTGCACAATCGAAACTCTGTGATCCAAGGACTGGGCAGAGGCCGTGGAGCAGGGGACAGCCTCGCAGCCACAGGACCGCGTTTCCAGCGGCTGCCAGCTGTCTTTTTGCTGAGGCAACACACAAACTGTGGTACTCTCCGCAGCTCCCCAAACATCGCGACTGCTGCTAAGGTGAGTAGCAAAGCCCTTCTAACAAAAACACCTCGAAACCCCCGAAGGATGAGTGTGCGACGCATTCGGTTACCCACCGCCGGATCTGCCACAGACAAGGCACCCAGCCACCCGAACACACGGCACGCTCTGGGGCGACTGCCCGGCTGGCTTGGGGACCCCGCGTCAAGGCCAGTGAGAAGTCCTCATTAATACACCGCAGAGCACGCAGAAAGCTGGACGGACAACTGTGCATTTTTTAATTTGGGGGCTCTTGGGTAGTATTTTCTAAAAACAAATGCATTCAACGGCGGCTGTCTGAGGTGAGGCTGCCAGCGCCCCGCAGGACCCCAGTTCCCCAGCAAACACCCCCCGGAGAGGCTGAACGGAGCAGCCGGCAGTGGCCACAGCCGTCCCTGTGTGCCTTCCTCAGCAAACGAGAAGGGGAGGTGGCGCTAAGCTCTGTTCCACCCAAGTGTGACACCGGTGCCCCTGTGGAGGACCGGAGAGAAAAAAAGAGACTCTGGTGCTTAAGTAGCTGTGATGAACTGAATTTTTTTCTCTTTTTAATTATTTAGGGTATCTTCAAAGTTACGGGTGTTGGGGAGTTTTTTATTCAAGTAAGGGAATATTTAACAAGTACTACTTTGTTTAAACTAGTAACTTTTAGGGGATGAATTAATTCTTCTGGAAGAACACGTTACATTTTTTAGTGAATTCATGTCTTTGTAACAGTCTTTTTAAAAAGAGGTCTCCCTGGGTGCCTGGGTGGCTCAGTCGTTAAGCGTCTGCCTTCGGCTCAGGTCATGATCCCAGGGTCCTGGGATCGAGTCCCACATCGGGCTCCCTGCTCAGCGGGAAGCCTGCTTCTCCCTCTCCCGCTCCCCCTGCTTGTGTTCCCTCTCTCGCTGTGTCTCTCTCTGTCAAATAAATAAAATCTTTAAAAAAAAAAAAAAAAAAAAAAGAGGTCTCCCGGAACATTATTTTTTCATGATTTAAATTACCACAACATGCACAACTAAGTTCCACACAAGTGCAGGGGCCAGACACTGTGAGTCACGGCTTTCAGTCAAGGGAAATTAAGGACGCTCCACTGTGACTGTAGCTTTACAACTTGTGTAAACGTCCAGGTGACTGTCGCGGCTCAGAGGGAAAGTACCCCAGAAGACTAATGCCTTGTCCGTGAACACACCTGTATTTGTCATCCCTGTTCTAGAAGGAGGTAAATGGCAAAGCAGAGGTTCTCAGCAGTGTTTGGTCCCATCTTCCTTACCAATCCTCTAGAAAATCAGGGGAGAATTAAAAAAAAATCATCAGAACTCCGAATTCATACCCAGAGGGCACTTCACCTATCAGGAGAAATTAAGTGAATCCTTAAATTCTAGTGAGCTTTCCAATAGGTAATTTCTTATGAAGAAAAAAATGTAGAATCTCATAAGATTTAATCATAGAGAAAAGGACATAGAGTTTAACACTGTCCTTCCTAATTAGTGCTATTTTCTCACAAACCGAGCTCCTACATGTAAATTTCTCACTAATTTTTATACTTCAATCTTTATCAAAGTTAAGGCATAGAATTTACACTACCATTTAATCGTATCTTATCACAAGGGAGCTTTTTAGCCCGCTCTATGGGCTACTGAGAAGGAACTGCATTGTATTTGATAAGCCAATCACATCTAAAATAATGACTGTCTCCCTGCTTTGAAAATTTCACTATTTCATCCAACCTCCACAACCATTTCTATCAAATATATAAGTCTGCCCCAAAGTTGAAGGATCTCCATCGGGCAAATCCTGGGACTGATAACAAGGGACCAAGATCCAAGGGACCAAAATCCTGTTTTGGTCAAAGATGGTACTGGCAGAAGCCAAAGGGGGTCAGCTGGTAGAAGTGTCCCATTTCTCAGAGGGCTTGACATAGGGTACAGAGGACAGCAAACAGCAGGTGCCTATAAATTTCACTGACGGACCCTCTCCTTGGCACTTGCTAGCAGCGACTCAGACGTCAAGATAGAGGAGTCCTAGTTCTCAGACCTGCAGACCACACAACTCAGGGAAATCACTGCTGAATCGGGTGAAAAAAATACTATCCAACGATCTGAACAGGAATAACTGAAAGAAGATGAAATTCAATGATCTGTGTAAAGTTACATTTACATTCAAAACACCTATTTCTTAAATACCAAGTCAGGAAGGATCTGACTGAAAAGGAAGGAGATGATGAGACAAAAAAACAGCGGGCATTCTGGAGAGTTCCAAGAGCCGGAGCTCTGACAGGAATGGGCTGGAGCTGTGCGTACTCTGCAAGGTTCACAAAGGTCAGACCTGGGATCCTGTGAACCCACCTCGGTGCAAAGTGTGGAAGCTACTGGGGGACAGTGAGGGAAAGTGTGTATGTTTAAAGAAAGAGCGTGAGGCCAGGAAGGACCCGCTCACTATCTTCGTATTCTTCAAAGGCTCAGCAGAAAAGAGCTTTCGCAGTTCCCAACACTTGGGCACCTTAGGCCAGAACTAGAATAAAGAGATTCTAAATTCTAATGAGTGTTGAGTTGGGAGGGACAGGACAGTAAAAATAAGGGACAAGGGGATTGAAAATAAAAGGTTATGCTTATATTTAGGAATGGCTCCCCTTGCAAGTTGGAGGGTATCTCTTTGGCCTGTGGTAGTCATTCTTAACACTGAGTTCTGAGCTTTGGGTCTACAAAAAGGAGGAGGTTGCCTCTCTTCACTGGTGTGCTCTCTGCTTGGGGCTCAAGAAACCTGGTTTAAATACTGCAGTTTATGAAATGTGAGTCCAGCATTTCTCTTCCCCCTCTCTGTTCCCCCATTTCACAAGAAACCTCTCAAGGCCCCTTTCCATGAAAATCCAGCTCTCATGTTAACCTTTAAACTGTATGATCATCATGAGCCCTTGAAAATCGTTAAGGATACAATCAAAAAGAGAAAAACCACATCATTTGTTGAAAACGAAGCCAAAATTGGATAACTTTTCCTAAAAGCCTTAATTACAAAAATGTACACAAAGTCCAAAGTTCATGAACCAAAATACGTTTTTGGCAAAACTGAACACCACTAACATATATCAGGAATAAGGAAAATCCAAAAAAAGAATTTCAACTTCAGTGTTCTTCACCTGTGCTGCGGAGCTGGTCTCTCAAACCCGCTCTGTGACACTGACGGAAAGCTCACTCTGCCTCCCCTCACGGTGAGCACCACACAAGACGCGAGACCCTGACATCATGGACAAAGGAACCCTTTCAGCTACGCTCTGCCCGTGTCCCCACCGGGCGGGCACCTACCTGCCTCCAGCGATTACACATACTAGCCGGTCCCCGCCAGGAAGGACGTTCAGCTCCAGGGCCAGGTGCAGAAGGGCCGTGTGCTGCCGAATTGAAGTCACATTCAAGTTGAGGGTGGGGGGGAGTCCGCCACAAGAGGCCTGTTTCCACTTCCCACCCCTGAACCACTGCTCCCCTCCAACTCTATCTGCTCTATACTCAGAATCTTCTCCCTGCACCACCTTACCCAGGCTGGAAGCTCCAGGTATGTACCCTTTATCCCATATTACCTTGGTTATACCTCTTCACACACATGCCACGATTGAGAAGTTAGCAGGAAGGAACACTAAAATTTGAGAAAGACAACAGAGTGCCAGAAAAGGAACACAATAAGCTTCAGCATTAGACCAAGCCAATTCTAGATCCCAACACTTCCACATTCCCTTGCCTCACGGCCTTCGGCAAATTAAGTAGGTTAATGTCTCTGAGCCTTGATTTATAGCCTTCTCATCAATAAAATGAAGAGAGTAATAGTATCCATACAGGAGAGGGAAGATGGGAAAAGCAAATGACGTAACCTACATAAAAGGCTCACTCGGGCTCTCCACATTGATGTAAAACCCAGAAGCAGAACCTTGGTGTTCACCCTACAAGGAGCGCATGCTCCGTCAACAGCAGGTACCAGGCTAGCATGCCTTGCAGAGCCAGAACATGATGCTCTCTCTTCTGACTTCCTGCTCCTTCCACTGTGCCCAGTTACTACTCCTGCTATTCATCCACTCAGATTCTTGGCTAAAACCCTCTAACTTGTCTTTAAATACTCCCAACATTAGTCTAAAGCGAAGTGAGGAAGAGGGAGGCAGAGAACTCACAGTGTGCTGTGAGCACAGTATACACCTGTGCCCCATGTGAGTGGTCTCGTGCACCATCTCAAGGACCACCTGGCCCAGAAACTCTCCACACCTGATCACTGGCCTGCCCACAGCCCCTCACAAGCTGGTGAGAGGTTCACCACAGACGCTCAGCCAGGACTGATCACAGGATGACTGTGGGGTGCTAACCGCCAGCACCAGGATCTCTGGGAGCTAACGACAGTAAATGGGGATAACGAGCTCCCAGGCTCACCTGCACTGGGTAATGCACCTCACTGTCCCGAGGTGTCCATAACACGTGGAGTGGCACTCCACCTTCAGTTTCAACAATTGCCCAAACCTTTAGACAAGCATTGATACCATCTCAACTGGGCCAATATCTGAGTGGTTGTCTCCTTTTCAGTGTCCTCTCACACGCTTTAAGGCATCTAAGAACAATCTGGTATCTGGAGAAATATCAACATTCATTCTATACCCCTTAATGAAGGTGCCTTTCTTATTACTTAGGAAAAGGCTGTAATGTTAGCCGTATGTCCTACAAACAGTAAGAGGCTGAAACATAATAGAAGAATCAAACCAAAAAATGCATTGTAATGCTCCACTGTCAATTTTCTTTTCATAATCCATATAATGGAACCAAGGAAAATTCCAAAAGTGACTGCGTATAAATGCTATTTTCTTGCATGTTTTTTTATACCTTAGTTTTTTTTTCTGAATATTTCACTGGACAAAATTATGTATTTTAGCATGCATAAAAAATTGGCCAACTCAAATAATAGATTTTACAAGAAAATTAAAACTATCTGGATTCTCATATTCAAAG
This sequence comes from Phoca vitulina, assembly GCF_004348235.1. Taxonomy (NCBI): domain Eukaryota; kingdom Metazoa; phylum Chordata; class Mammalia; order Carnivora; family Phocidae; genus Phoca; species Phoca vitulina. Next base: position 11,228,838 of record NW_022589720.1, on the reverse strand, counting down.
ATCAGTCAGTTCTAACATGTCCTACTTCTGAGTTTTTTTTTTTTTTTAAAGCTAAAAATGAGATTCTTCCAAAAGTCCAATTTAGGTTATATTTGTTTTAAAAAAAAGCAAGCAAGCCTTATTTATTTAGGTAAAAATACTGACAGTTTTCATGTAACTCAATACTCTTAGCACAGTTAAAGAAAACAGAGTGGTAAACTCAGTTACCTTCTTTTGCCCCATTCCCTTCAAAATAATCTTTTTTAATCCAATGAGAATAGAAAGCTCCAGGCCGTATGTAATGATCAGTTTGGAAATTCAGGCCACACAGACTGAAAATATCAGCATGTAACAGCTTTTTATCTAGGTTATTTCAAGAGGCTGCACCAGAAAACTAGGGACTATAATGCACAGGCTTGACTACATCTATATTACAGTTAATGGTCATTCTACCCAACATTCCAGATTTTAAGAAAAAGATATCTTTTAACACATATTACTTCTGATTTATCTAAGTGCTTACACTACTGAAGAATTCAGAGGGCAGAGAAAGTAGAAAGAATATATTTTTATTTTAAGGTGGTTAAAAATGCATAACCTAGCATTACAGAACAATTAAGATCAAATACAGAACAGTTGCTCTAAAGTTCAGTAAAGCAGTTGTGGGGGGGTTCCACTCAGGGAATCTAGCTGCTCTCATTCTGGGACACCAGACCCACTCGGGGGATTTCGAGGATGCTGGCCAAGAGGAGGAGAGGACTCTGACCAAAATAACTTCATTCAAAACAGGAACGCAGTTAAAAAGCCTTTTTCACCACCCTTCTTCTGTGATTAGGGAGGGCAAGGGTAGCACAAAGACCCCCTTCTGAGTTCATGTAAAGAAGGGTGGGATGCGCGCCAGGTCCCGAGTGTTGACAAATCCTGATTCACTGCTCAAGTCACACTTAGCTCACACATAAAATGGGCAATTCAACCACTCGAGCTGGGGGGCAGGGGGAGGATCTCTGAATGTACTCCACACAGACCACTATTGAGAGGAATTCTGACTCAGCATCATCTCTTCTGACTACTCCTCTCGGCCAATTGTCAATGCCTTTATGTGTCCAATACTGATTCAAGTATCATTTTATCCAAGTTAGGAATGAGCCACGAAATACTCAACATTGGGAGTCATGAATATCTTAACATGACTCTCATCCTCTGTAGACAGAAATCACAAAACTGTGGTCACTGAGTGACCATATATTCTCTTTCTACAGGGACAGTTCCAGTTCACTCCTATTGTTCCAGAAGAATTATCAGTAACACCCTCTTTCACTCTCAGAAGCATCTCTATTTAGACCATAAGGTCAGTCTACCAATAAAAAATGTCAAGCTAAGAAACCATCAACATTTGCCGGCAACACCTGTCACCTTTTAAACATCAAGCAGGGCGGTGGCATTTGAACCACACCACAGAGCACAAGGTGATAACCTTAGGGTTTCTAAAGTTGAAGCTTAGCAATAACTACATCAGCCAACTTGAACATTATTCATCTTCTCTACGCTTTTAAGTGGCAACATTGCTGTGCCGACAAGTATCACCTAAAATGACCTCCCTTTTGGTCTCCGGCAGCACGAGAAAGCCTTTGCTGTGTGGTCTTAGCACCACACATACAACTCATTGCTTGTGCCTGGTGAATACAGAGCAGTAAGGGCCAAATGAAATCTCTGCCCCTAAAAGAGGTAGTTCTAGGGAACAACAGTTAAAGGAAGTAGGGAAATGAAGAATTACTTCATGTACTAGGAAAATCATTGGGTAGGAGTATTTGTAAAAATGAAAATAAAAGCAAGCCACACACAGTAAGTAGTAACCTGTGATATTAAATGGTAAATAATATAAATAAAATGGAAAAAGAAGACAACATTGATAAAAATCCTTACAGTGGGATAGAAACAGAGCCAAGCCACGGTATAGCCAGGGCTGATTTTGGTTTTTGTGTTTAATCTGCAATAATGGGCCTGTGGAAATTCCAGGGAAGTCTTCCATTTACATACAGATGCAAAGCAGCTCCTCCTCCATACGGCCAAAACACTCAGAGGTAATAAAGCGCAATCAAGAGGAAGAAAAACTCCTATGTGCCCAACCCCAGCCCAACCTCAGTGAAGTTGAGAGTAGGACGGTTCTCAGCAGAGACAGGAGCAATTCTGCTCTCCAGGGGGTCCTGGGTCCCAGCCAAGAGAGGGAAGCCAGTTAGTACCACAATATTTTTTTTCTTTCTTTTTCTCTTTCTTTCTTTTTCTTTTCTTTTTTCTTTCTTTCTTTCTCTTTCTTTCTTTCTTTCTTCCTGTCTCTTCCTACGCTGCTCCATTAGCTGTATTTCCACTTTTACTTTTTAATTTTCCATTTGCTAGTAAACCAGAAGCAACATGCTTAAAAATGTCAGAATCCTAGGCTGTTCAAATCTCCAGGTTCTAGGGAGGAGCTCCAGCAAGGAAGGTGCAAAGCTAGTGTTTGCATATTTCAGGGCAGTCAAATACCAAGAATTAACATGAAATTCACACAAATACCAGAAAGGCATGGCATTAAAAAGATCTATGTTTTTCATAATAAAATGTTTTTTAAAAGGTACCCACTCATATTCCAGTTATTATCAAAAAAGAAAATGTAGTGACTACACTTTCATGGTAAGCACTGAGTAATGTACAAAATTGTTAAGTCACTATATCATATATCTAAATCTAATATAACATTGTATGTCTACTTCAACTAAAAAAATAAAATGACATTTACCAAAAAAACTAAAATGTGACTTTTAAACTTAGAGACCTTTGAACTTGTGAAATATAAGCCACTGGAAACAAAATGTAAATATGGCAATTTATTTACGAAAGGTTGTTTTCAACATGCAAATGAGTTCCAGAATAAATCATCTGCCCCACAAGTTTCTCAAACCTCAGGGCGCAGTCCATGGGACAGAAAGTGATATACATGGGGCGCCTGGGTGGCTCAGTCGTTAAGCGTCTGCCTTCGGCTCAGGTCATGATTCCAGGTCCTGGGATCGAGCCCCGCATCGGGCTCCCTGCTCCGCGGGAAGCCTGCTTCTCCCTCTCCCACTCCCCCTGCTTGTGTTCCCTCTCTCGCTGTGTCTCTCTCTCTGTCAAATAAATAAATAAAATCTTTAAAAAAAAAAAAAAGAAAGTGATATACAGAAACAAAGTATCCTGAATGGGCTGTTTGTACCTATCTAAAAATACTCTTGTGAAACCTAAAATTTTTTGGAAAGATTTTATTTTTAACTAATCTCTGCACCCAACGTGGGGCTCAAACTCACAACCCCAAGATCAAGAGTCCTATACTCCACTGACTGAGGCAGCAGGCACCCCTTGTGAAAACTAAATTTAATGGTCAGTGTTTCAGAAAACCACTACATTTATAAAATGAATATATCTAATATCAACCCTGTAAATATGTGCATAAAATGTCCAACAGCCATAAAGATGAGAGTTAAAACCCAAATTTCAAGTGACTATACTTTTTTTTTTGAGAGAGAGAGAGAGAGAGAGAAAGAGAGTGCGGTGGCTGGAGGGGAGCGGTGCAGAGGAAGCAGGTTCCCTGCTCAGCCCAGAGCCCGACACGGAGCTCCATCTCAAGACCCTGAGTTCATGACCTGAGCCAAAATCAAGACTGGGACACCTAACCAACTGAGCTACTTGGGCACCCCCTCAAGTGATTATACTTTAAAGAAGAATTAGGGGCGCCTGGGTGGCTCAGTCGGTTAAGGATTTGCCTTCAGCTCAGGTCATGATCCCAGGGTCCTGGGACTGAGTCCTGCATCGGGCTCCCTGCTCAGCGGGAAGCCTGCTTCTCCCCCTCGCTCTGCTGCTCCCCCTGTTTGTGCTCTCTGTCAAATAAATAAATAAAATCTTTATTAAAAAAAATAAAGAAGAATTAAACGTTTTGGCTATCTCTGCTTATTTGGCATTAAGTGAAAATGTTATTTTTGAAAGGTTCAACATCCCTAAATGTCAAAACCATCTTTAAAAGCATGAATGGGAATTTTTAATCCCTATTTTTTAACAAGTTGTATTTCTAAGATTTTTTTTTTAATTTATTTGACAGGGAGAGAAAGAACACAAGCAGAGGGAGCAGCAGAGGGAGCAGCAGAGGGAGAGGGAGAAGCAGGCTCCCCACTGAGCAGGGAGCCCAACGAGGGGCTGGATCCCAGGACCCTGGGATAACGACCTGAGCCGAAGGCAGACGCTTAACCGACTGAGCCACCCAGGCGCCCCCTAATGAGTCGTATTTCTAAATAAGAACTATGCTTGTTATTTATTATCCCAAAATGCATTAACCTCTAGATATTCTTCACAATCAGTATTTCTGATGCAAAGAGAGACACTTTTACTATAATATGACATTTTGTGAACTTTTCTTTCATCAGCTTTGTCTCCCCCAACCCAGCACACAGTGTTAGTCTAAGTATTCTTTATATTATCATGACTCTCATAAATTATGCTAAGCTCATGCTAAATGGATCGACAGCACACTACATGAGAGACAGGCTACATTATCATTATGGGGGAGTTTCCAAAACATCCATGTAATCTTCAATGTGATAAAATTAGTTTTATTTAAAATGCCCTGGTATAGTTATGTAAACTGTCATCATCACACCTAATCAACTTGAGACACACAGGCTTGTAAAACATCTTGCTCCCATACCTTGAGGTTATGTTCCAAGACCTAATTTTATCCTGGTATATCTCTAAACTTTAATAATGTAGGGCACCTGGCTGGTTCAGTCAGTGGAGCGTGTGGCTCTTAATCTCATGGGGTGGTGAGTTCAAGCTCCATGTGGACTTGGAGCCTACTCAATAAAATAAAATATTGAAAAATAAATACTGTAATTTTCTAGAATCCTCAGCTCCAAAGAATATATAATTTATGCAAAGGACAAACAAGAAATGGAATCCATTACTAGACTTTAAAAGATCAAAGGAACTAAGAATTGTGAAAAGGGAGAAAGGACTTCTAAGAATAGGGGAAATTGGAAGGAAATTGGAAAACTCTTTCTAGAAAGCATCTGAATCCTGACAGCCATCAGAAGAACACTGTAGTCTTAATTCCAGCTAGCAATTTTTTAGGAGTACTGTATTTCCAACTAGTGGCAGTTGGTGAAACTTAATGGACCTCTTCTCAGAATATCGTTTTTAAATGCATAAAATACAGAAACTTACACAGAAAACCCATTTTTTATAAAGTTACCAAAGATTTTGAAGTATTGTTTCTTTACATTAAGAGACCTAGCAGTCTAGTAACTACTGTTAATTTTGAAGAAGTGATGAGCGTGCACAACACTTTGAGAGATACGCAGTAACTAGAACAGAATTTGAAAACATCTGTGATATCCATTGGAGACGCCACAGATACTGCCGCATTACATTCATAGTTGAAGGAAATACACTGTATTTAGTTCTCCTCCCGGGCCAGGGCTCAGGTGGCAGCCCTGTGTATGCCCAGCTGCTTCGAGCTGCGAGTCCACCTCCTTCCTACACAGTGAAAGTGAGGGCCAGGCTGGCTGGGCAGACAGACAGAACGCAGGCCTGCGGGACAAACGGGAAACAGACAAACCAGAAGGGACCCTAAGGACCTATTTCAGAGCTCCCACTACCAGCTGCTCCTCAGCGGGAAGGCGAGGCCACAGCCCTCCTCCCTCAGGTTGACTGAGGGGCCCTCATACACTTACGATAAATTCCCCCTTTTGCTCTAGCAACCAAAAGAGCCTTAACTAAGTCAGGCCCTGAAAATATATTCCAAAATGTGCACGTAACTGCTCCCATGCAAACCACTAAAAACCACAGCCACCAGAGTGTTAAATCAAATAGACTGACAGCGACAAGAGCTAATTTTCCCATCAATTAGCAGCATTATAAAGCGCATCTTTCTAAAAAGTACATGAAGTACCTATCCCTTAATGATGCTGGAGCATCAGCAGGCATACTTCTTTTGTTTCACCTTCCTGCAGTGGCCTTACCTAAGCCCAACTGCAGCTGCTGGTGTTTGCCGCTGGTTATTCTGGCAGCATTTCCCTGTGTTTTCACAAGACAGCCAAGATGTACAGAGAGCGTGCAGCGTCCTATTCATGCTGACCACCAGAGGAGGACAAGAGTCACAGAGACAGACACTTCTCATTTACATGTGGAAAACAAAACAGGACAAAACCCCTGTGCTTTGATGCTCAGTGTTTTCCCTTTTAATTAAGCAACAAGCTAATTTCTTTCCTGTTTTTCTAATCTTAAGAGGAGGGAAGAAGTCTCAGACCAAGGAATATCCAGGAACAGCAATAAACTAATCCTTAGACCTTGTCAGGTTTCAGATACACTGAGGGTCTACTCAAAAATTATTCTGGGTGGCGAGGTCAGTCAAGTGTTCAACTCTTGGTTTCAGCTCAGGTCGTGGTCTCAGGGTGGTGAGATCCAGCCCCACATTGGGCTCTATGCTCAGCACACAGTTGGCTTGGGATTCTCTCTCTCTCTGTCCCTCTGCCCCTCCCGCTCATGCTCTCTAAAAATAAATTAATTAATTAAAAAAAAATTATTCTGGCACATGGGGCACCCGACTGGCTCAATCAGTAGAGCATGCAACTCTTGATCTCGGGTTGTGAGTTCCAGCCCCATGCTGGGTGTAGAGGTAAGTTACTTAAAAAAATAATTAAATAAAATCTTTTTAAAAGAATTATTCTGGAGCAACCTATCTGTACCTCTGTGGGTGATTTCTATCTGTCCTCTTCCAAGTGATAAGACAGACTTTAGAACAGCTCCTGGCTAAACCCCGCCTTTGTCTTCTGTTATCCTAAATAATTTAGATTGTCTAATTTTGACCTCAGGCTTCTCGGTTTATGGTCCACATTCAAATGTTACGAAGTCTAGCTAGCCAGCATTACCTTAAATGGTGCAATCTTCATCTTTCAAATACTGAAAACTTTAGATTGGCATTCCAATAGTTTTAGTCAAAAGTATGATTACTTAACAGTGACCAATGAGAGACTAAGCCAACGGCCTTTTCTTATAATGGCACTATATTTTCGGCAAACTATTATAAAATATTTTGTTTCTTTTACAAGGGTATAATTTGCTGTGTGTACAGTTTTTGCTGAACATAAGTCAGTTCTTTCTTTGTGGTCATACAAACTGAAGCAGTAACAAACCAGATGTTTCATTTACTTATTTTCTTCAGCAAATCAGGCTTGGTTGGTTCTGGACAGTATCTTTAATACTCCAGATTGTAAGAATTTCCAATCCTTCCCCAAAATAGCTCCATAATTTTGATTTTTAGGGTAATGCTAGATACAATTTAAGAATCGGAATGCTGAAATAGGGTCAAGCTCCAAGAATTCCTCATTACCGTAAACTACTAATATTCCATCTTCATTTCATCAAATGCTGAAATTGTATGTCAAGCTGAAATAGGTATTTAAATTTTTAGTTTTTTTTAACGCAAATGGTTGTTAAGTGACAAAATATATTTCTACATATATAATATTCTCTTCCAAGAACTTCAAATCAACTTCAAGGAAAGTTTTACTTCTAGTGACTGCACGTAGGAGCTCAATAAATGCCTGCTACGTGAACGAACAAGCAGACATTAAAGACGGTGTCAAACAACGATTAAGGTAAAGGGGAGGATTTAGCAACCAGCTAAAGATCGCCAAAAGCATATCTCAAATTTTTAAATAAAACCAAAACTTTCTAACCACAGTATATACAAACTACTACACTCTGCACTGAATGTAGTTCTGTAATTTTAAAAAGTTAATAAATACTATATACATCATAAAGCTATCACAAAGAACTTTATTATCACCTCCCTTGTGTATGTCTCACATGAAACTTAAAACAAACTTCCAAGCATGTTACAACTACAGGAATCTCTGGTTTGGGTAAAATACAGAAAACACAGCCAGGAGTGTAAATGAGTTCTAGAAAACATCTCCTTAAGTCCCTAACACATGGCCTGATTTCCCATCTTCCTACCTCCTTCTCCTCTCACTCTCCCCAACTTCATCTGTTTCCCATTTAAACACCTAGAATCCTGCTCTTCTCAGCTGTTTTTTTCTTTTGCCTATAAAAACTGGCTACCATTTGTTTTTAATAATACGCCCTTTCTAAAATGCTTTGTCTAATTACCAAATCACTCTACAGCTGGTGATAACACAATTGTATGATCCAAGCACTATCAACTTACAGATATTTCCAAGCTAATCCTACAATACCATTAAGTACTTACGACTTTTAATTTTCCAAAACTAGATTTGAATCTACTGATGGGCAATCCCTCTTTTAAGAACTCACTGTGAATCCAATATGAAAAATCATAATTAAGTTTAGATAACAATTTTGTTACCACCACTGCACAGAATAAACACAAACAAGTCACTGATCACATTTTATGATAGTAACTCAAGCATTCCAGTCGAATAAAATAAAGAATATCACAGACTTGATAATTATCCACAACAGAAGCCAATGTATAAATAATTTATGAAACAGGACAGCTTATTTCCTGGAAGTGAGTGGTAAAGCCAGAGCAGTACCCCAAAATTTCCACCTTTGAAACAAAATCTCTCATTTTAGTCACAATTAATACCTATAATCAAAAGGGAGATATTCAGACATACCAATTAGTGATCATCAAAAATGACATCGTCCTACAAAAGTAAAGAATATAGAAATGTGGGAACACATTAAAAATATTACTGTTGTATTGTCAAATAAAACTCTGTGAGGGAAGAACATGATGTAAAAATAAAAATGGGGACCTTCCCAACTCTAAGAGAAAAAAGAATGAAAAAAGGCAGTCTTAATCCCCATTAACAATGTAACAAAGGTGATGAACAAAAGCAGCCCAAGATGTCTTAAATTTCCCTTTAATTCTCTCCTACACAAAGAACAAGAAACTTAATCCATGCATTCACCTCAAATAACCTAATTAAAAAGTAAAAATCAAACAGTAGGAGTCAAAAGTCTCACCCTCTAAGGAGTGGCTCTGAGGACGACTGACTGCAGAGGTCACCCAGTGACCCCCAGCATTGGCTGTCAGGTCTGGTTGGTAAGGCTGGCAAGGCCTCCCTGCTCCAAGGCTCTTCCACCCCACTGGGGGCGGGGAGGCTACGGCCTGACCCAGGAGAGGAACACCAGACAGACTCAGATTTCTCAGTGACACTTCCAACAATCAATCTGCATTTAACACAGGTTATTCCAAAAATCAGGCTTAAGGGTAGATCAGTAATTAAAATGAAAAAGATGGAAATGGAGGAACGTGAACTTAACCATGTCTACTGCAAACGGTAGCATGAACTCACAAGCCCCAGCACCCACCAACAAGTCCAAAAAGCTCAATAAATCAAACTGAAGGCTAGTTCAAAGGGCAGCTTTCCAAATCTGAAGGAGGAGACAATATGCACACACAAGCACTTCCAGTGCTGGAGAACAGTCCCCGAAACAACACAAAAGCAAGTTTTTCTACTATGGGGAAACAATAAATTGGATTAACCCTCTTCAAAATCAACTACAAGGGGAAAATGAACAGACTTACACCAGGCTGTATAAGCCACATTCTGTTGCCAAATCATTCAGATTTACTGGAGAGTCTCCTATTTTAAAAATATGATGAATAATGTATTTGTGGAGAATCTTACTTATTCGCCTATGTGGGACTTCCCTATTCAGGGGACTTCAGGGTAAACTTAAAGTGTATGTCTTGCATTAGTCTATGTTAACAGTACAGAAAACGTGGTCATGAATTAAACACACGGCACTCTTCATGGATGGTAACAAAAGCCCATGGAATCAGTGATAAAGCATTTCACTGACTCGGGATGGCATGCTGTGAATGTTTACACCTGTGAACATGGCCAGTTTACACAGCTATTCAGGGTTCTTCTCACTTTTACAAACATAAGAGAGTCCTAGAAACTTCTCCAAGGATCATGCCAGACATTATTACCATTATTGAAGGCTATCTACTCTCAGATAAATGTGAAGAAGCACCTTGCAAATACCTCCACAGTTTCTCCTTTCCTGATTTGCCGTGGCTTCCCAGCATCACACTATTATCAGCTCATTCTGATATGTAGGCAAAAAGCACAATCATCAATAAAAAGAACTTACGGGAGAGAGGTAATTCATTCCCCATAAGCACAAAATGAATGTTTGGTAATTAGGTAAAGCAAGAGTACTTGTCTGACTGAAAAAAAACCTGTCTGCATTACCCTCCTTGGGCAGAAGCCTGCTGCCAATGGCTCTTCATGGCACCCACTCAACATCAAGCTGCTTCTCGAGGCCCAGGAGCTCCTTACAGGTCCACACCCGGCTTTCTCTCTCACGTGCACCCAGGCCTCACCCCGCATCTGGCCCCCAGCAGCCCCACGCTCAATAATGTCTGTGACACCAGCCAGTTCATCCAAGGCAGGTCCCTGAAATTAGCATCCTCTAGTGCTCGGATTCTTAGGCCCTGGCCAACAGCTAACCTTTGAACACATCATCTTTCCTTAAAATACCTTTTCTTTAAAGGATAGAGTTTTCTGAATCCCTTACTTTGTAGAAACATGTTGACCTATTTATGAAAAACTGGGTTGGCCTCATATTGATGTGTATAATTTTAAAAGGCCCTGTGGCCTGCTTTCAGATTGATGTAAATAAAGCCTTAAAGGGGGTGGGGGGTCCTAGAAATGGAAGTGAAGTATGGAAAAAGGAAGACCAAGGAGGACCTGAAACACTCTTAATAGGCTTATGGAAAGCTCTCCTACATTCCCAAGAGGAAATCTTACCCATGCACTTTCCCCAACGTGACCTTTCCACAATGTACTCAATGAGAAATCAACTCCTGAAAAAGAAAAACACTCAGAGGCGACTAGATCTTAAATCTCAAAGGAAACCTTGGGTGCCTGGGTGGCTCAGTCGTTAAGCGTCTGCCTTCGGCTCAGGTCATGATCCCAGAGTTCTGGGATCGAGCACGCATCGGGCTCTCTGCTCAGCGGGAAGCCTGCTTTTCCCTCTCCCACTCCCCCTGCTTGTGTTCCCTCTCTCGCTGTGTCTCTGTCAAATAAATAAATAAAATCTTTAGAAAAAAAAAATCTCAAAGGAAACCTGATAAAAGATGCCCCTTCACCCTCCACTGTGACTGGTCAAGCCCAGTAATCCTTCAGCAGATACTGATCAGGATCCGCAGGGGGCAGTGGGCCTGGAGTCAGGGATTCCACGGGAGGACAAGTCCCCGCACAAGAAGCCGAGGTCCCGAGGACTCGCTAATTATCCACGTCAACAGCACCAGGCCGACCGAGGGCAGAAGCAGGAACACGGCCTTCTCCGTTGCTGCCCGTGCCCACACTCCACCAGCACACAAGCACGCCCCAGCGGCAAGAACGTGTGGGCTCTCTTCCTCCTCCTCCTCCTCCTCCCGCAATTTGCTACTGGAGAGGATGTGACACCCTAAGAACGTCTGGGCCTCTACCCCATGTGCTGACTTAATAGTTACCACTTCACGGTAACTATTACGGATATGGGGATGCAACATTCACTTTCTCATTCATTCAGCAAACATCTAGTAAGCACCAACTGTGCTGGGCACTGGGGATACACATATGAGTTAGATTCAGCCTCGATGTAAATTACAGCTTAAAAAATAAAATCTCAAGGGGAAATTATGATGCTAGGGCCACTGTGAGTCAATGGAATTATGAGGAATAATACACCACAGTTTAGGGAAAGGGATTAAATTACCCCCAAAATAAGAACCATCAGGTTTATCTGCTAAACCAAGCTTATTAGAATCACCATAAAATGCGCATTTTCCATTAGATGAAACTGTGACAAAGGAGCAGACAAGAGAGGACGTTGTGCCTTGGGGCAAAGGAGAAAAGGGGGGCCCTCCAGGGCGGTGCTTTCCTCCCAGTTTAAGACTGTATTTAGGTGCCAGTGCATAATCCAGACTCTCCACGGGGAGCATCCCCGCTCCAGAAATCAAACTCTTCTCTGCCTGCCTCCAGCCTCCACTCTAGCAATGGCTGTGAGGGGCACTGTTTACTCTTAAGTGGTCAAAGAAGGGAAACGAGAGGAATGCACGATAAAAGGAAGAAGTTGAGAAAAAGAGGGATTAAAAAGAGAAAGATAAGGAGCCCACTTAGTAAAGAAAGGCATTTGTCCCTTTAACAAGTCTGGAATCAGTGCGTGTGCCCCTCGCATCCACCAACCGTCCATTCTAGCTGACTTAACCAGCTTCAGAAGCCAGAAAACCAGAGCCTCGTGGTGAGAGTTCACAATCTGAATGAGGGCATCTGACAGCTATTTATAGGGTCCAGGGGCCTTTTTGAAAAGCCCACTTCTGGGCAGGTGGGGCTGTGTTTAGGAAGGGCTGAGGCTGAAGAATGACCTCTGGGTGAGTCACTCTTAAACAGAGGAAAGTCCCTGTGAAGGGCACACAGAGACACAGAGCCTCAGAAAGAAAAGATGGATGGTCAACAAGAAGAATACAATAAAAATATAGCTCCTAGGAAGTTTAGGGGGGCACTGCTTTCATTCGTTTTTCTTAAGAATGTCCTTCCTTTACTGAGAGACAACTCACTCCACAAACACGGCACATCCAAGGACCAACTGAAAAGGGCCAATTTCTTCTCCTGCCCATGGTTTCAGGGCCTCACAAGCCCTTAGTGCATTTAATAAGCAATTCAATGGACAAAATGACAGTGACACTTTAGGGCCTGGGCCTTCGTGTGAAAAGCTGAATTTGGTTTAACCATGCAGACACTCCAATGAGGAAATGCCTCCTGCAGAGGCAACCGACAAGAGAATAATTTTAGAAGATGATTAAGAGGAAAAAGACAAACCAACACCAGTGGTTCGCTGAGAGAGACTAAACAGGATTCATTCCAACTCCAACCAAAGACAAAGAGTTGACTTCCCTACTAATGAGAAATAGGTTCATGGAAAGCTATCCATGGACTCTACAAATCCAGTCGGCTGGGAGGTCATGGTCCACCCTCCGAAGCAATCTCAGGAAAACAAGATCCTGGGTTTTGACACCAGGAGCCTTTCTACCCATGGGGCAAATCGTATCCTGGGCAGATTCTACTGTCAGTCTCATCTCTCCGCCATGGCAGGTGGTTTTCCAGAGCCAAATAACCTCCCCTCAAGCCACACACTTTGATAATTGGGTAATATCATCCCAAATCACTCAAGCCAGTGCCAACACACTGTGCAGCGGAAGAGTTCCCAGGAGGTCGAGCCAACCTTGATGAACTGCATGCCACGGTTATCTAAGAAAGTCAGGCTTCATCCCACATTTTTTTCCTTACTCCTGTAATGGCTCCAAGTCCTCTGATGAGATGGTTTTTCTGATGTTTTTGATATAATTACCAAGCACTTTTTTTTTTTTTTTTTTTTACTTTCTAGCACCGACTTGGGGGTGGTCAAAGGACTTAAGTCATCTGAATGATTCATCCTAAAGAAGGAACTGCTCCATCCAGTGGAGTTGGTTCACAAGGGGCCTACGTGTCCACTGCTGGGCGGCATCAGAAACCGCCATCAATACAAGCAGCACAGGCTGGTGAAAAAGCGCTCAAACAGAGGAAAATTCAAAGAAGTGCCCTGTACTATTAATGTCTGGACTCAGTTTAAAACACGTATTTACACACAAGCAAGTCAGGAATTGTCTGGAAGCTGCAAAACTTACTTGTTAATTTCCTTTGCAAGTTACTACTAATGTATGGCACATGAAAAATGAGACTCATGAAAATGTATGTAGGGGCAGCCTGTTAAGACTCCTGAGTAAGAACGTGAGAATAAAGAAATCTAAAAATTATGTGAACATATGTGTAACTACAAGAACCTAAAAAACGAGGTAAGTTTTACTGAATCTTTAAACTACTCTAATAGAATTATCATTCCATTAATTTGAGGTAGGTGAGGTATATATCCACCCTGGTCATTTACACGATGTAAGTGATAAGCAACTGTGTGTGTGTGTGTGTGTGTGTGTGTGTGTGTGAGAGAGAGACGCCAAATGCCAGTCAAGCTGCAGTTTCCCACAAGAGACAAAGAATAATTGTCCTTAACAAGGGATACAATCTAAGAGTTGCACATCAGTCCACAGACTAAAACAGGAAAAGAGAAAAAAAATTCAAAAAAATGTCTTACAGAAAATACCCTCTATGTGATCACATCTAAAACAACTTGGAAGTGAGTATATTGTCTGAATCTACATGGTCTTGTACTATTCCTTTGTAAGCAAAGCTCTGAGACCACAACTCGATTACCATCAAGCCAGGAGATAAAAATTATCCCTGACTGGTACTATCAAAATAATAAGGGAGAGTATGAAATCTATAACTGGAACTGAAAAACATAGCAAATTACACATGGGTTCTAAAAGCAGAGGTAGAGAAGCCACTCCCACAACGCTTTAAATATTCTCCCCACCTTCCATCACTGCCATTGTGTACTGCCTGTGTGACATATATTACACCCATTTTAAATCTTGGTATGAAATCTGCCATTTTTACAGGTGAAAGAACAAAGTAAGAACTGATATTTTTAAATGTTCTCAAGTGTCAGTACAAAGAATATGGGCTAGAAGAGTGTTAGATTACAAGCCATCTGTTCTGATAATTTACGATGTGATTTCTCTAATCTCCTTCAACACTATACAACATCTCTATGGCAACACAGTAACTTCAAATTTAAGTTTGGAGGGCTAATTGTGCCTTTAGTCTGTTCACATAGCAGAAAGGCAGACTGGTTGGCAAGCTCCTCAATGAACCAGGATCTTCTTCAGGAAGGATGTCTCTGTCATAAATGGGCCACACTCACTTTGTTACCTCCAGATATGTAAATAAAATGATTCTGCAAACTGCACACATCATACCTTCTACAGAACTGGCCATGGCCCCATAACCCACAACCGATATGTATGCCTTGGCATAACTCAGCTGTTCCTACACAGGCTGTACACCCGAATTACCAGCAGGACTTTTGCAAAGTACAGATTCCAGGGCCCTATTCTACAATTACTGAATCAGGGATTAGGGATTCTGTGATTCTAAAAAAACTTTCCCGGTGGGGTGCCTAGCTGGTTCAATAGGAAAAGCATTTGACTCTTGATCTTAGGGTTGTGAGTTCAAGCCCCATGCTGGGTGTGGAGATTACTATAAAAAAATAAAAAACTTTAAAAAAAACAGCTTTCCAGGCAATTCTGCTATAGTCCAGGTTGAAGAACCACAGGTGTAAATCACAAGCGTTTGCCATGCCTCTACTTGGGGTCCCTCGTGCTCTGACAGCCCAGCAGCTCACACTCACAAGGAATTATCACAACCCAAAGACACCTGAACCAGAATGCAGTCTACACAAAGCGCCATGCCAACCCTGACAGCCACTGAGGCCAGAAAAGGAGGGACAAGGGCAGTTTCCCCAAAGGAGGTGATCCTTGAGTTGGGCCAGGTAAGGCAGCCAAAAAGAGGGAACACCCAACACAGAAACAGGTCCAAGAGCACGGATACAGAATGGGGGGCCAACGGGGACCAGAGAGGCTGACAGGGGCAAGACATGCCGAAGCTTCCCTTGAGGCTGGCCCAGCGAGCCTGGATGGACTGACGGGGTCTGAAACCCAGAAACACTTGTCTGTGACTCACGCATGGCCTTGGTTCCAAAGCACCTTTCTAGACCAGGCAAAGAAAAAGAAGAGTGTAGGAGAACTGAGAATGGTTTCTGCCCTAGTCTTTACCAAATCCTCATCTGTGACACAGGGAAAACACCACGTACGTCGATAAATGAGAGCTAATATGCTGTCTTTTTAAGAGCATCTCAGATTTCATTTTCACCTTGAGAGCAATTCCAATTAGATAGACTTGAGCTAGATGATCACCTCTTATAATTTTAATTTCTGTATTATTCCCCGGCACATTTTTAAAAGAGGCCAAAAAAGAAAATCTGCCTAATCATCTTGCCTCTTTAGAATATAAACTCCCACTGGCCAGAATATTATTTTTGTCTTCTCCAGCTGTATGGCACCTGGCATGTTGATGCTGCTCAAAGGATAAACAGCTCATTCATTACACAGTGCCATGTATATTGAATAATGCCCATAAAGTCCTTTGAAGATGAAAGCCACTTCAAGTGCTAAGTAATTCTGAGCTAGGCATTTGAGACTGGGAAACAAAGATGACAGACCAAACACCGTAAAAAGGTCACCGCCCAGCAGGAAGGCTCTTGTTCTGCCAGACCTCTGGTCCCTTTGCAGGCATGCCACACAGCAGACCAAACCCCAACCTGCTTTACATGTTTTTAATGTATATAATCAGGAGGAAAGAACAGAAGTCTTCAGTGGTTCAAGGGTAGAAGGCTACTTTCTAATTTTTTTTTGGTACATTTCGAACAGTGACAACAAATGAGCCCTCTTAAAAGTCTTCAGTGGTTTGACCATCCGGATCCTCAAGTAATTTCAAAGCCCCACAAATTCTTCTTTCTGAGAAGTCTCCTTTTAAGTGAAGCTAAAATACTCTGCATGAAGTGTCAACTCAGTTCTAAAACAGGCACAATGGAAACTGCAGCAGAGCATATGTGATTTTATGCAAATTCATAGTTTCTGTCTTAGAGTCTAACACGTATCCATGCCTCAGTCGTGCATGCGAGTGAGCAGAGCCGATGCCGATGCCCACGAATACAGAACTCACACTAGCAAGAGCACCCTGGCTGCAAGTTTTAATGTTAAAATCATTTTCAGTAGGAGCCCAGGAAACACTGCCTCTCCCTTCAACTTCCCCAGGATGTTCATTAGAAAGACTAAAGTACCCCCAGCTTGAACCATGTCAGGAGTGCCCTTTGCTATCCCAAAATACACCATCCATGGGGAAGCAAAAGGTGCCCTTTCCTTTCTGACTGAAACTCCCTAAAACTTTCACCATGATAGTTCATCCAAAATTTCCTAAGAAATTACCAAATATACCATCAAATCATGACGGAAGTCCAATCATATCTTACCCATAAGGCTCTCTTTCAAAAGTGATTTCCTTGTTTTCCCTCCTTAAAACCAAACCAAACCAAACAAACAGGAAGTAGAAAGCTCCCTAATGGTGCCAAAGAACTCAAGGTGATATGCACAGCACAGCAGGAGAAAACATTAGCATAACCCTGTGTTCACCCAGGTACCCACTTTGGAAAAAACGTCACTATGCACTTGGCATCCTCCCGTCTGTCCCTAAGAGTAAGTTAAAAGGTATCAAATAGATGTCACTATCTACCTTGCAAGGGGCTAGGAAAATTAAATAGCTTGTGTATAGTAAGCATCCCAAAAATAAAGCTGTTTAAGAATATGAAATGTGGAGGCGCCTGGATGGCTCAGTCAGTGAGGCATCTGCCTTCCGCGCAGGTCATGATCTCAGGGTCCTGGGATTGAGCCCCATATCAGGCTCCCTGCTCAGCAGGGGAGTTTGCTTCTTCACCTCTGTCCCCGACTCATGCACGTGCTCTCTAATAAATAGATAAAAATCTTAAAAAAAAAAAAAAAGAATATGAAATGTGTTACCAACTTAGCCATGACTTTTTCTTTTTTTATTGATATATAACTTACATACTACAAAATTCACCCTTTTAACCCTTTTAAAGTATACCAGTCAGTGGTTTTTAGTATATTCGCAATGTTGTACAACTATCACCACGACCTAATTCCAGAACACCCTCATCACCCTAGGACTTTCCCCAGCATGCCTGACCCATTAGCAGTCATTCCCACTCTCCCTAGGCATGACCTTTTATTCTCCAAATTTTCTGATTATCAAAAGCCTCTCCTTAAAATAGTAATAAGCAAATTATGATTCTTCTTTCTTGCTAAAATGTCTAGTTGTAGGACTTCCAGAAGTACAGAGGCCAAATTTTCCAGAACATGATCAAACAAACATGAGGACATTTATAGGAAATACAGAACATAATATATGAAATCAAGACCATCTCCCAAAATCAAGGGCATTTTGTCATCATTTAATGGAGAAAAACACTGAAGAGCAATTCCTCTGCCTGGAACCTAAGATGTGCACCCACTGTTCCGTGATTCTAGAACTGACTACTCACAGACCTGCTTCCTGGAAACCCACACTAAGGCAGAAAGTACGTAGACATGTTAAATTTATTGCAGGTGGTTTCTGGGAAGAAACATTTAGTCACTGAAGGGCAGCAAGCAACAGTCTCCCAAGTCATGACTCATGACTTACTCCAACATGGGAACCCTGCTTCTTCCCCTTCTCACTGAATGTGCTGGATTCCAAGGAAAAGATCCCACCTATCCCTCTCCTCCTCGCGTTCCTACGCCATCTCTTACAGCTCAGCATCCATTCTTTACATCTCAATGCTTTCCTTTCTCTTCCTCTGTTCCGGCAATTAGTACATTGCGATGAAGACGATAAACTGTCTTTCCCACAACAGGTGTCATCTTCAGAAACTGTGCTTATCAGAAATTAATCTCCCTTTCTTTTTTGGCAACTCCTTATTTTTCAATTTTGTGCTTCACCATCACCAGAAAGTGAGCTGTTGGTGGAGTCTGGCAGCTCTTAAACATGCCTCTGGGGGGTTCCAGCGCGTGACTTCATCTGTTTTCTTTGGATGATTAACTGACAAAGCTCTGAGCTGCAAAGCTGACCACTAACTGCCGATTTGAACAGTTTAAACTTGAAGATGGAGGTTCACTTATCGCACTGCTGTGGCTGTGGACTGGAACTGAAGGCATGAGTATAAATTCATGGTTTTTATTTTAGACAGGTGCAGAAAGAGAGTGATATGTGTGCATATGTGACATATTATATGCGTGTGTGCACATATACACATGTGCGTAGACACACACCCTTCCTAGCTCTGTCCACCGAAAGGTTCTAGAAGCAATGAAACCCCTGTAGTAATGAACAAACTGAAGCCCAGACTGTTTCTAAACACCATTTTTCTGCTAAAATGAGAAATGGCTGGTCGCACGACTGCAGTAAGAAAAGTACAACATAAGCCTGGAATATCTTATTGTGTCGGAAAATAACAAAGTGCTCAGAAAATGACAGGGACAAGTCACAAAAGATAAAGGAGCCAGTCTGAAAGGACTCCCACTGGCCAAATCTTGGAAAATTTGAGCATCGAACGAAATAATGACAGCGAAGGATTATAACCCATGGGATAAAACAGAAATCCATGAGGACATATTTACATAAATAAATAAGTAGGGCAGAAGGAAAATCTCTTCCTTACGGTAGAAAGCCAGGGACACACAGAAGGAATAATGAAGTTAGAAAAATCACCATTTCACAACCAACACTATAATCATTGATTCCAGCAAAAATATCAACAGATGCTACAACTAGCAAATGAAAGTCAGAAAAGGAACAGGATTTTACATGGTCTCAAATTATCTCCCCACAAAACACAAATTATAAGGAAAAACTCAGTGGAGAAACCTGGTAGTCACCACCTGAACCAAATGACCCACATGGGACCACCGACAGCTGCGTCCCTGGCAGGGTGCTCTGGGACCTTCTGCCAGAAATGCACGACTTGGATCTCGTCAGGAGGAACCCTACAACCCACACTGAGGGATGGCCACCTGAAGAACTGACTGGAATCTGCAAAACACCAAGGTAACGAGAGAGACTGGGGGAATGTTCCAAATTAAAGAAAACCTACGAGACACAACAACTAAACGCAGTCTGTGGTCCTGGATGGAATGCCAGACCATCAGTTTTCTTTTAACTGCCAAAAAGGACATTTCTGGAACAATTGGTAAAATTTTACTGAAGTCAGTAGATTTACATAATACTACTGTATCCACCATAATTTCCTGATTTGGATCATCATGTAGGAAAACCCATCACCACTCTTAGAAAATACATAGCAAACCACATGTAGAGGTAAAGGCATCATCCCCTCTGCAACTTACTCTCAACTGCTTCAGAAACAAAATACTATGTAAATTTTATATGCATATAAAACGCACACACACACATACAGGGAAAGAGGAGAGCAGGGAAGACGTGCACACACATGCATGTGTGGGGAAACAGTAACAGCTGGGGGATCTGAGTCTGAATTCTTGTTCTGTGAACAGGAATTCAAAAATGAAACAGACTTACCTGCCCCCGCCCCACAAATAAACCCAACAAACTTTAAATGTAATCAACTATGAAGACAGGAACCAACTACATAGCCAAAAATAATACAGTGAAATCTCAATTTAAGTTGATAATGGATTCGAGCTTGGTACCTCCTTTGTTGGTTTAAAAATCAAAGATAAACTATAACAACATGTCAAGAGTAACCCATAATCTCACAGTAAACAGCAAACCAATCCTATTTTTTAACTCTAGAAATTTTTAAAAACAACAATTAAAGAGGGGCGCCTGGGGGACTCAGTCCGTTAAGCGTCTGACTTGGCTCAGGTCATGTTCTCAGGGTGCTGGGATGGAGTCCTGGTGGGGCTCCCTGCTCAGTGGGGAGCCTGCTTCTCCCTCTCCCTCTGCCTCTCCCCCTGCTCAGTGGCATGCTCTCTCTCTCAAATATCAAATAATCTTTTTTTTTTTAAAGATTTTTATTTATTTGACAGAGAGAGACACAGCGAGAGAGGGAACACAAGCAGGGGGAGTGGGAGAGGGAGAAGCAGGCTTCCCGCCAAGCAGGGAGTCCGATGCGGGGCTCGATCCCAGGACCCTGGGACCATGACCTGAGCCCAGGCGCCCCTCAAATCATCTTTTTAAAAAAACAAGAATTTGGGGCACCTGGGGGTGGCTCCGTCCATTAGGCGTCTGCCTTCGCCTCAGATCATGATCCTGGGGTCCTAGGATGGAGTCCCAAGTGGGGCTCCCTGCTCAGCGGGGAGTCTGCTTCTCTCTCCCCCTCTGCCCCTCCTCTGGCTGGTGCTCGCGCACGTGCGCTTCGCTCACTCACTCTCTCAAATTGAGCAGGGAGCCCGATGCAGAACCTGATCCCAGGACCCTGGAATCACGACCCGAGCCTAAGCCTCAACCAACTGAGCCACCCAGGTGCCCCCAAATAAATAAAATCTTAAAAAAAAAAAAAGAATTAAAAATGAAAAAACTTGGGGCGCCTGGGTGGCTCAGTTGGTTAAGCAACTGCCTTCGGCTCAGGCCATGATCCTGGAGTCCCGGGATCGAGTCCCGCATCGGGCTCCCTGCTCAGCAGGGAGTCTGCTTCTCCCTCTCCCGCTCCCCCCCTCTTGTGCTCTCTCTCTCTCAAATAAATAAATAAAATCTTTAAAAAAATAAAAAAAATAAATGAAAAAACTTGAAACTTTTAGAAACTCTTTAGGCAAACCAGAAGGAAATAAAAACTGTAGATTTTTAGAGTGCAACACACCTTCTGGTTATATAATGTCTACACTCAAGACACCAGCATTTCAATCATCGCCTGACTGAACTATTAAAAATCAAAGGGAGACATGGAGTTACTGAGACACACACAAAACAGAACACATTCCCAGTGTGGAAATGATGCTGGGAGTTCCCTGTGGGGATAAACCTGACCAAGCATCCCATCCTATCAGGCTACAATGGTGAGGGGGCAGATGAGGTGTAATAGACAGAAATGCACCCCACAGATAGAAGAATCTAAAACACACACCTGAGTTACCTTGTTAAAAGAGAACGGTGGAAAATAATCCTATTCCCCAGAACCACAACGCATCATCATCTACGTGCACATTTCCATGAATAACAGCAAAGAAATGAGAGGCTGCACCAAAATAGCTATACAGAGAGAACGCAGGAGTCACCACACCCGCCTTATAAAACTGTCCCCAAAAGAGCAGCTGAGCAGCTCTGGCCGCTCCCCACTTCCCCATCCCAGGAAGCCCCAGTAATCTTTACAACGTGCCAGACACAGCAACCGGCTGACAAACCTCCCTCCCTGGCCAGCCTCCCCGCGCCCCTCCCACAATTCCCTCTGCCAACCCTGACAGCCCCAGAGATTTCCCACCCAGCCCTTCAGTCCAAGTCCACAACAACCAGGGAAACAGAGCACCAGCATTTCCACCAGGATTCCTCCCAAGACTGAGACAGGTGAGAGCCAGGAAACCTCACACAGCCAACACGCCTCAGATGAAGTGCTAGGTTACTAGGATTATTTATGTAAAAAGGAACATCACTTGTAATTAGGTGAGAAGAGGAACGGCACAGAAACTAAATTATAGGGCCCCGACCAACATGAAAAAAAAAAAAAAAAAAAGGCCGACTATATCCTGGAGTCTTTCTCTCAACTTTGCTTGCTGTGTGACTTGTAAATTACAGCTTCGGTCATCAACACACAAGGATATACATACTCAATTTTAAAGATTTGAAAATTACAACACAGGATCCTATGGGAAGTTGTACAGAGTGAGGGTCCTTTCTCCCCTCTCCCTCCTTTAGGGAGGGCAAGGGCATGCGGGGGCTTTGTGGTCTGGCAGCCCAGGCGTAAATTCCAGCTCAGGCCCTTAGAAGCAGCACAAACTGGGGCAGATCATTCAACCTCACCAGAGGCTGAGATCCTTACCCCAACACAGAAGCATCCACCTGCTGGAAGTGGGGACTTGGGAGGCGGGGGCAGGAGGATGTGATTTTAAACAAGAAAACGTATATAAAACCCCCTGCACAGTCTCTAGAATCAGACACTCAGATGGCGGTCAGTGCAGCCAGTGGTAGAGAGAACAGTCAGCAGAAAGACTTGACCAGGTTTTCTTGAAGGACAGGATTGGCGTTAACGGTATTTGAAGGAAAAAAATAAACATGGTATTTTAAATATCATCCCCTGACCTTACAAGCAAGTTATTGCTTTCTGGATGCACTTATTTTACTCTCTTATGAAGCCTAATTCCAAAGGTGCTATCTGACCCCTGACGACCGGGGGTCCTGGCCCCTCACACCAGTCAGGAAGCGGCTGCTAAAGACTCACATTACAGAGAGAGCAAGGAGAGCCCGCAAGAGGCAGGGGACCACTTCAAGTCTGCCATCTTCCTAGTTTTCAAAAAATGGCCCCATATCCACAAGGAAGTTGTCACAGGAAGTCTACAGTGATCCCGCCTCAACCCTGCATAGGTTTTACAATCAAAGGGTCCCAGCAATTTGGTTCTGGAGGCACGAGCCGTCGCGCATACGGGCTGATCCCTTCTGGGAGTTCAAGGTGCAGCCAGGAAAAAGGAGAGAAATGCCTAACAGTTAACCCTGCAAAATCTGTGTCTCGAGGACTGCAGTTAAATATTGGGAAAGAAACAAGTACACAGGCCAGCTAACAAAATGCTGAAACTTAATGCCTCTGCCATGAAGCCTCTCCCGTGAGGAGCTGCCCTCACCCGGACAACCTGTCAGGGGACACGTGAACTCAACTGTCACATGAAGAAAATGTATGGCCTGGAAGCCATCAAATTAGCATTGGTTCTCAAGGCTCCTGAACCCAAGATAAATTAGGACAAGTGCAACAAAATTTAGATGGAGGTGAAGTAACTCTAAACTAAACGTGTGAAATGTATTCTGCCTCTGTGCAATCTGGCTTCTCAGTTCGTACGGTCCCCATCATGCCAACTACCATCACCGCCGTACTGAAAAGAGCAGCGAGCACTGGAAATAATTTCTCAACATCAAAGGGGGGTAAAAAAGCTACCTACAAACAAGAAACATCTGTATGTTTAATACTTGGCTAATGAGAAATTTATTCCGGTTATTTGGATGCCAAAATATTAAATAATTTAAACTTCAGAGATTTCACTACGTGACACTAGTTAGAAATATTTATAACAACATTCTAGTCAATGTATTTTTTTCCCAATATCTGTGTGTGCCTTCAGAATAAATAATAGAAGAACTGTCCTTTGGGGCCCTTACTAAACTAATAAAGTTATCCAAAAACTAATAAAATGTACATGTTATTCCTGCAGATCCTAGCACATCTGTCATGCAGAACAAGGACTGAGTAAAAGCAAACGCAAGTATAAAAACGTAAAGCTTTACGAATCCCAATGAGCCAGGAGTACCCTCCCACAGGCCTGCAGAGGTGGTGTTTTAAGTTCAAGAATAGTTTTATTTTGTGGTTATGAATCTTAAATGTGGGGACTAACACTTTATAAATTCCTTCATTAACCATCAATACCGTAAAATCGGTAGCTGCGAAGTCAATTACATACAGGAAGGCCCAAGAACAGAAGGCAAATGGCCTCACGAAGATACCAATGCAGGAATACCACCGTCTCCCCCCAAATGAAACTTGTCCCTAGGAATTCCTTCTTCAGCACCCAGTAGAGACCATCCTGCATGTACTACTCTTCAATCTGGACAGCGACAAAAACTCACCAGAGGGGGAAGATTTGAAGAAAAATGGTGACTGTTCATATCTAAAGATAGGGCTTCCTTAAGTCAGCAGACTTTGACTTCCATGCCATATGGATTCCTCAAGTTAACACTTCTTACAGAACCCAAGGAAAGGATCTTTATTTCCCCATAACTATCTCTGAAGTTACCCTAGAAATTACAGGAAGTTTGGTTCCACCCGTTGGCAGTCAGAGTGACTATTGTTATCTTTCAAATCAACAGAAAATCTTTCCAAAATAACTCAGTTTTGTTCTAGTTTACCTAAAGAAATAACTTATATTGGATATTGGTTTTGTTTTAAAACTATTTACATATCCTTGATTACTAGTGGAGCTGATATTTATTTGTTGTACTTCTTTGAATTATCTGTTTGCCTGTTTTCCTTATGGATTGTCTTACTGATTTGAGGAAGCCCTTTTTTTCTTGCACGTATAAAATTCTTTGATTTATAACAAATGGTTACTCTCAGTTTGCTATTAGCCCTTTTTTTTTTAATGGTATGTTTTAAATTAACACACAATAAAACTGATGGGGGGGTGATGTTCTATGAAGTTTAAGACATAGAAGCATCAAAGCCAAAATACAAAACAGTTCCATCATCCCCCAAAATGCCCCTCATACTGACCCTCTGTAGTCATGCCCTCTCGAACCCTAATTCCTGGCAACCAATCTATCTGTTCTCTGTCACTGTTCCTTTTGAGAATGGAATCAGTGTGTAGCCTTTTGAGACTGGCTTCCTTTACTCAGCATTAACTGAATGGATGCACCAGTTTATCTGTTCACACCTACATTGTTTTAATGCTAACAGCCACATCAGACCGCAGAGGCCCTCCAGCCCTCCCAAGCAGCAGGACAAGAACAGAGCAGCAGGGGCGCCTGGGGGGCTCAGCCTTTAAGCGTCTGCCTTCGGCTCAGGTCCTGATCCCAGGATCCTGGGATCAAGCCCCAAATCGGGCTCCCTGCTCAGCGGGGAGCCTGCCTCTCCCTCTGCCGCTCCCCCTGCTTGTGTTCCTGTTCTCACTATCTCTCTCTCTGTGAAAATAAATAAATAAATAAACAAACAAACAAACAAACAAACAAACGAACGAACGAACAGAGCAGCATACCATGTACTTCTTTTCTGGAACTGCAGGGAAAGAGGGGAGGGTTCACAAAACTGGCAGGATCCTACAGAAACCCCTCCTAAAGAAAAACCAAGTACAATTCATCACTGTCCATGACAGGACTACAGACTGTTAAGAAAATAAGCCTGATTAACTCACATGAACACCACTAACCCAAAGTACCCTAGACCTAGAATCTATTCTTCACTTCGACTAACATCTTCATTAAAGCTTTCTCTGTCAGCCTAACCACTAAAAGGTACTAATTTATGACAAAGCCCAAACAGAGTAATGCTTACAAAATACAAGATTTGCTCTACAGATTTCTCCACATTCCTCACCAACCAGACAAGAGTAGACATGTGGCTAATTAAAATAGTCAGTAATCTAAAAGTCAAGTATATTTATCACCAAAACGAAGTTCTTTATTTCCACAGTACATCTGGCATTAGACCAAATATTAGAGAGTCACACTGACAAAACCCCAGAAGCTATACCCTTTCTCCAGCTTAACAATCCATGCCTCATGCTTGGGAAGTCTGCACACACTTGCTCTCCTGCCCTGGTCATACAGCCTTTCCCAGAGGGCAGGTGGTTAATAATTTGGGTTTTGAGGGGCTTCCTTATATGGAGAGGAACAAAAAAGAGGAAATTAAGGTAACAACTGGTCACTAAGCAAATTAAATGTCCCCACGAGTGAATGAGAAGTGAAAATGAGTACTTACTCACTTGCCAACCACTGAACAGGAGAGCAAGAATTTCCCATAAACAAGAATGTCTGCAGGTAAGGCTCAATAATGTCAAAAAGTTGGGAGACGATACTGGAAATTCTAGCCAGATACCTCCTTTTTCTCTTCATAAACTGGCAGGGATGGAGTGAAATCGGGGCCTTGCAGGGGCTGGAAACTGTGGCGAGTGAGGAAGCAAAGGTCCCAAGAGGAAAGGCCTCCACCATGGGCACAGGAGGCCCAGACACGGTGGGGAGAGGGCAGATGGGAAGGCAGCAGCAAACCAATGCCTTGCAGGGCCTTGTCCCAATCTCTACCTTCTTTTCTCCTTTTTGGTCCTTTCCCCTCAGTTAAGAGGTACTGCGATAGGAATCCCCAGAGTGGCTCCAGCTGAATAACACACCAGCCAGAATTCCTAAATGCCAGGGTCACTGAGCAGACTCCCCATCCATGCTCATTCCCTTGCACACTGCTCTACTAAACAGCTCATCAGCAGAATCTGCCTCAGGACGAGAGAATACTCCGTCTCACTATCTAATCTCTCCTACCCCTCTCTCCCAACTGTGGGCCCACCCGGATCACTGCCTGCAATCAGCTTCAACAGGACTGAGAAGCAAGGAGAAGATATAAAAGACCGCATTCTTCATCCACAAGGCAACTAACACAGTCACCCCTGGCAGTTCACCCAAGTCCACTCAGCTGAACACTTGGGAAAGGAAGAAAGAGAAGGAACAGCAGAACGAGCCACCACCTTCCCCCAGAACGCACTGGGATTCTCCCTCAAATCCACTTCTTCACTGACCACGGAGGAGCTACTGTTCCTACCCAGCGGTACTAAAATCTGTGAAGACAATGCACTTAAGGAAATAAAAACCAATTCATTATAAAATTGAGGAGGAATGAAGGCGGTTGTTAAGACTGCTTTTTATAGTTAAACACAATTCATCCCTATCAACAGAAGTGATTTTTACTAGGCAGTAAAGTGTGGCTATTGATTAAGAATTTGACTTTTCTCTGGAATTCTGCCAAGGATATGAGATAAAATTTTATTTTCTCAGTAGAGGAATCAAGTAAATAAACTTAAAATAAGTATCAGATACAGATGATTTACATTATGGCAGCTTCAAATACATCTTGCACTTTCAGTTAGAAACAAACCCCAAATTTATCATAACATTTAAAAGGTCTAGAAAGACCATCCTAATCACTTATTTTTAGTATGCATTTGAGGAATATATTTAAACCACAGGCTTCATTCTGAACAGAACCACCTGTGTCACTTATATCTTGGTGAATCATTTAAATCATTAAATGGCTTCATTTAAATCTTCATTTGAATCTTGGGACAGTTAAACTGCAAAGGGAAAAATACAATATCCCGTGTCAATAAGTCAATTTACAAGGTCTCAATGAAAAGTTTCTTTGAATGACTGTTTTACTGCTCTTTGATTTCTTGAAAGTCACAGGATTATTTTTAACTATCTCTCTACTTTCTTCTAAAACTGAGCCTCACTGCCACAGAAAAAGGAGAAACTTTCACTCTCAAATTACATTTTATTCAACTCCCTTTTTCAAAATATTGAGGGTAACAAGAAATTTGTAAAACAATAATTATTGGTGCTCATAAAGAGCAAAGCTGCCAGACTTCTAAATATATGCAGATGTAGCATGGCAAACTTGCAGGCCAGCTTAAGGCCTCCACTTATGTAGTATTAGAAGCATAAATATAAAGAAAAGCTTCATATCAAAACACAGAAATATGAAATCATCATATCAAAACACAGAAAGACATGCATGCTGCTCTGTCGCTCAGTAACAGACTCAATTCTCTTCATATATTCCACTGGAAAGAAAGGCTGTAGCCAGGAGTCCAGAATAAGATCTAATAATGAAAGAAACCCAACACGATGGGCCGTGACGCTTCAGAATAACCACAAACCTTTATTCTCTGCACATTCATCTAATGCCAACCTAAAACATGCCAGGCAGGTTAAAAATAATGCATTTATGTAAGCACCCCCCCACACACACACACACACTTGCAAGGTTAAATAGAGAGCTCTGAAAGAATGATTTATTGCCACAAGAACAGAGCCCCAAAATAGATTGGCAATAAAAGTGATTGGTCCCAGTAGGGTTGAGAACTAATGTAAGCAAAGTCCTGGCCATTAGAGGCCTCCAGGAAGAGTTGGGGGGGGGGGAGAGACAGAGTGGGGGAGACAGGACTTCCCGGCCCTGACCCCACCTCTACCAGAGTTCCACTCTGAGCAAGGCACTCAATCGCCTTAGAAGCCTGATTCCTTTTCTGGGAAAAAAAAAAGAAAAAAAAAACACCTGAACTAACTCATATCTGTGATTTCCCCCCCCCCTTTTTTTTTCCTTTTAAAATCTGCTTTATCTTTTCTGGAGCTGAGGTCTGTGCAAAGGAGAAAAATGAAGTTTGAAATACACAAATACGCAGAAAATCTCAGCTGCCCTTTAACACACCATCACCACCTACTTCTGCTCAATCCAATTTGACACTAATTGACCCGCCTGCTGGTGCCAGGTTTATAATAAGGAGAATCAGAACTGTCAGAATGGATAGGTAGTTTCCATGCCAAGGACCTGAGTGGGGAATGGAATAACAACATACAAGGTAAGACCTTGAGCGAGGTGGACTCTGGGTGCCACCAAGCTAAGGCAAAGGGCAATCACTGCTCTGGAGCCATGAATTACCCAAAGAAAAGTGGAGAATAACCATTAAGTGCTGGGGGCTCAGCAGGAACCACAGAATCTGAGAGAGGGAAACAGCCCCTGAGCCATTCCCCCCCACGCCTCTCCAAATGCAAAAGTCCTAACCTCAGCACCCAACTCAACTCTGGCAGGTGGCAGCGGCCCTACTTGACACTTCAGTAATGGAAAAATCACATGGCAACCCATTCTATTCCTGAACTGCTCTAATTGTTTAAAAAGTTCTATTAAGCTGAAGTCTTTCTCCTTCTTTCATCCTACCATGGGTACCAGTTTTCAATCCATGACTACAAAGTTAAAATTTAATGCAGGACTGGGAAGGAATAAAAAGAACGAAAGAAAATAAGGTAGCCAAGCAAACAGTTCCAAGGCTGACAAAAGAAAGGCAACCA
This sequence comes from Phoca vitulina, assembly GCF_004348235.1. Taxonomy (NCBI): domain Eukaryota; kingdom Metazoa; phylum Chordata; class Mammalia; order Carnivora; family Phocidae; genus Phoca; species Phoca vitulina. The sequence continues at coordinate 11,199,550 of NW_022589720.1, read as the reverse complement.
ACAGAAATGCTTTGTCTAAGACACGTTGGCAATGTTGTGCCAGGCTCTTTCTGGAAAAATGTTCACACCCTAATTTGTCCACTGCAGTCAATGAGAACCATTTTTCTGTGTTTCTACACCTTAGAAAAGAATGTCAGATTTTACTGATGGGCTTGGCCTCTCCATTCAGCCATCCATATTCAATCAAAGTCGCGGAGGAGGCTCCCCTGCCTGAGCCACTCTACCAGGTGAGGTCCCTTCCCACATTCCTCCTGCTTCATCTGTCCTGACTGTACAAACGCCCACCCCACCCCCACAAATCCAACTGAATGGTCCCTCTCTACCCTCTGCTAGACATCACTGTCCTAGATGCTGCAGCCAAGATCTAGGTCAGGGATTCAGAGCTGCCCAAAGGAGGGAAAAACACTTTAAAAAGATGTTCCAGACTACCCCTGGGATGGGACAGTGCAATTGCTGCTACTTAAAATCCACTCTGGCTCCTGATTCCAAATGAAAGAACTAAAAGCATGGTTTGTCACATCATTTTGGAGGGTGGAAGAAAGGAGCAAACCAGTGAGAGCACTGCCTGCTTTTGCCCAAAACTGAGCATGAACAAGAGCCAGGGCATGGAAGCAAGCACCGGCATCGGCCTTAGGCACGGCCACCACCAGACTTAGCTCCTCAGATAAATCCTGGGAAGAGCTACACTGACAGGGAGCCAGTTTTCTGCAGGCATCCAGTCCAACCTGATGTGTTTTGGGCTCTTCTGAGCAAAAGAAGTAATTTCTCGACTGTGCATAATAAAGATGTAAGAAAGTCTGGTCTCACAAGCACCAAAAATTCCATCTCCAGGGCACAGGAGCCTTTCTAACAGAGAGAAGCCGAATTCTGCACAGAATCTATTATTCTGTGACAGGTGGTAGAGACAGAGAAAAGACAGGCTAGACTTTAGCTTCAGGGCATGAAGGGAAGACGTCCCAGTTCTGCTATTAAGAGGTAAGATGAGGCTGCTCTATCGGGCTAGCTGCACACATCCCCCCAAAAAAGGCTTTCATTTGAAGGAGATGATGTTTTCCTAAACCGTTGCTTTCTGCGAGGACCTCACGCGGAGAGGGGGCACTAGGAAGTGTATTAACCCCAAGCTGACACAGTAGAGTCGGCGTATGTCACTCCTAGCCACATCCAATCTGTTAAAATGACTCAAAAATAACCCCGCTTGCAAAGATGAAGAAAGCGAGGGGAAGACAGTACTAAACCAGGTACCTACTGACACTGCTAACTTCTGCCATCGCCCTCCCGCAGCCAACTGCTCCTTGTGACCCGGATTCCCGGATTTGAAAGGGGCCACGAAGAAACGTGAGCCGCCGGCCCCCGGCGCGCGCCCCATCACAGGCCGTTCCCCCGACGTCCCAGCCCCACCGTCCTCCCCGGGGCTGCCACCAGCACTCAGCACACGCCCTCCGCTCAACCGCCCCGGCCCGGCCGCGGACCTGGCCTGCCCTCCTCGGCTCTCCAGCGCCGAGTCTGCATCCTCCCCGCCCCGCGCTGGCCCGCTCGGCATGCGCTCCGGGCTGCGGGCCCCCCGAAGCCGCCGCCGCCGCCGCCACCGCCGCCGCCGCCTGCTCCTCCGCCGACGCCCGGGCGCGCTAGCAGACCGGACTAGGCGGGGGGAGAGGAGGGGCGCGGGGGCGCGGGCTCGACTCACGCGGGATCTGGGCCCGGGCGGTAGGTGCCGCCACGGGGGTCCCGGGGACGCCCCGTCACGCCCCCCACGCCTTCTCCCCGCGGGCTGGCCGCCAAGCTCACCTCTCCCGCGGGCACCCCTCCTCGCCAGAGAGACACCGGGCCACCTGGCACGGCCTCCACCTCCAAGCCACCCAGGCAGTGCCCCGCGAGCGCTCGCCGCGCGCCGTCCTCCTGGGCCACCGCGTTCGCAGATGTCCCACCCGGGCCGCCCCCGGAGACAATGGCTCACCAGCCCCCCGGCCGGCCGCGCTTCACCTCCCCCCTCCCTGGGCAGCGGGTGCCATGGCTGCCCCGTTTCACAGAAGCGTAGACAGAGGCCGGGGACGTGACAGGCTAGAGAACCGAGCAAAGATACCCGGCTGCTAATGGGGTCGAGGAGGGGCCAGGCACAAATCGGCCACTGAGACCAACCCAGATGAGAGCCGCTTTCCCGGGTCCAGCCCCGCCACTCCCGTCCGGGCCAGGGGCCTCCGCCCTCACCGTCCCCGCAGCCGATTCCTCGGCTCTCCCGCGAAAGAGACAAAGAGCCGGCGCCCCAACCCGTAGAGCGGTGGCCGCCGGGGACGGGTGACGGTTAGATTTTACCCTGGAACGAGGGGCGGGCGCAGGGAAGGGCGAGTCCACGGCGTCCGGGCCGAGCCACGGCCCGCGGGACACGCGGGTGTAGGTCCGGGAGACCCAGCGTGGGGGTGCAGTAGCCCGGGCCAGAGCGCGCCGGGCCCGAAGGACTGGCGGGCACCGGGCGCGCCGGGACTCCCGGACCGCGCCTCCACGGCGGGCTTGGCCGAGAGCGCGGGCAGCGCCGCAGTTGCACTCACCGGATCGGAAGAAGGCCGCGATGTCGGCCAGGTCCTTGGCAGCCTCCTCGGCCCCCTCGCCCGCGCCGCCCCCGCAGCCCGAGCCCGCCGCGCTGGTCGTGGCGGCGGGGCCGGAGGACGCGGCGGGGGCGGCGGCGCCGCCGCTGCTGCCGCTCATGGCTGCGGCGGCGCCCGCGGCCGCGCCCGGCTCGGGCCCCGCACCCTTAGCGCCGCGTGCCGCCCGCTCCGCGCCGGGCCTGGCGGCGCCGAGCACCCAGCTGCCCGCGCCCGACGCGCGGACGCAGAGCCCCGGGGCGGCAGCGGGCGGCGGCGGCGGCGGCTCGGCCAGGGGAGCGCGCCCACATAGACGAGGACTCCGCCCGGTAGCCGCGAGCGGGCCGCGGGGCGGGGACGCGGAGCCACGGCCTCGGCGGCGCCGGCCGGAGCGCGGGCAGCAGCGCGCGCCGCGCGGGACACGCAGTCGCAAGGGCGGGGGCCCGTGGCCGGCAGGAGCTCCGGGATCACGGGCGCCGGCGGGAGCCGCGAGCCTCCATCTTGATTTCAAATGGGGAAGGAAGGAGGGGGAGGGGGAAATCACGGCCGAGGGAACCCGGGTGAAAGGAAAAGGGAGAGCAGGGAAAGGAGAGGAAGGAAAAAAAAAGAGGGGCTTCGGGAATTTCCGGCGCACATCGTCAGGGGCCCGAGCGTGTGCTCGGCGGGTGGGCGGGGCTTGGCGGGAGGGGCGGGGCCTCGCCCGACGGCCGGACGCGCTGAGAGCCGGTGGGCGGCGGCGTGAAGGCACAGCTGCGCTCCCTGTCCTCCGCAGGGGCAGTTCTAACCTGGGAGGAGCAGGAACGCTCACACCAGCTGGGGCGGACCTTTCCTGCCGCAAGCACCGTCCTCCGAGCGCTCGAGCTCTTTATTACCGATCTCGCCCGCAGAAACGGGTGACTTGGGCACGGGGCTCGCACTGGCACGTAGAGCGGGCTCCAGAATAGTTGTTGAATGAACAGAGAGCTCATGGAAACAGTCCCAGAGGCGAGTGGGGCAAGCCTCTGAACTCCTAGGGGCACAAGTCTTCTCGTCTGTAAAATGAGATTCCTGACTCACAGCTCCTCTTGTCCTTAATCCACCAAAACGTTGAGAATGGGGAGGGTGATGGGGGGGCTGGGAAAACCAAAGGAAATGGAGAATGGGTGACACCCAGCTTTATGGAAGTTCTGTGTCAAACCAGAATCAAAACGTTTTTGACGTGGCTACAAGAGGAGTGAGCAGAAGGGGTGGATGTCAGAGGTTAAAGGAACCAATGCTGGGGAAACAGGAGAGACAGAAACCAGATTGATTTTTTTTTTTTTAATGGACGATGAAACTACTGTAATGCATACTGGAAAGGAACAATTAAATAAATGAAGGGTGGATGGTGGACACCAGGTTTATTACCGTGGGAGAGGGAGGTTACAGATAAGAGGAGGAAGCTAGAATGAGCCCTGTGGTACGGGATTGTAGTTGGAGACCTCACTATGTACCCATGATGAGCTTGATATAGGCAGAAATGGATAGATAAAAAGATTTACAGATATGTGTGTATATGTGGGTTAGTACACATACATGTAATATCCTTGCTGTGTCAGCTGAGTGGACTTAGAAATAACACTCCAGGAACAAGGAGTACACCTGGCACTGAGATCTTGTTTTTAACACCATTCTTCAGTAAAAAGAGGTCTCCTTGGGGAAATGGACTGCAGCAGGGAATATACAAGATGCTCCTGGAGCATCTTGTTGGGCCAGAAGGTAAGGAAGTGGTCAAAAAAATTTTTTTTTGATCAACAACAACAAGAAGGAAGGAGCCTGTCAAAGGGACACAGGAGCCTATTGAAAGAGCTCCCAGTGGCCAAAGCTGGAACAATTTGAGCAACAAAATAAATAAAATAATACTTGATTATAACCCAAAGTGTAAAATAAATATCCATGAGTCCATACTGACACAAATGATTAAATAAGTCAATAAATGGAGAGGACAACTCTCTTGTGAAGAATTTCAAATCGTTTATGTAGATACTCCGCCCTCAGTGAGATTAGTAATAGAACTCTCCTGTCCTTAACTATGGGCTGCACATAGTATCTTCCTTCCCAAGAGTAAAACATGGAAAGTGGGGAGAGTGACCTTCCAGTGGAGAAACCTGACAAACACTAATTTAGCCAGTGATCAAGGTTAGCATCAATAGTGAGAAACCATGTGGATGGTAGTATGTACCCTTGATACGATGTGAAGAAAATGGCACTTTACCTCTGTGGTCTAACTTCCAAGAATACATACCCCAGTCTAGCGGTGATAAAAACATCAGACAAATCCAAGTTAAGGAACATTCTACAAACTGCCTGACCAGTACTTTCCCAAACCGTCAAGGTCTTCAAAATAACAAGAGTCAGAAAAACCATCACAGTCAAGAGGAGCCCAAGGAAACATGACAACTAAATATGGTATTCGTGATGGGATCCTGGAACGAGAGAAAGAAAGAAAAAGAAAGAAAAGAAAGAATTAGGTAAAAACTTAGAAAATTTGAATAATATATGATACATGCCAATACTGATTTATTAATTGTGCATAATATAGGAAAACTTGATGTTGGGTATAGAGGAGCTCTGTACTATCTTCACAACTTTTCTGTACATTTAAATCTATTTTAAAATAAAAGTTTATTTTTAAAAATTTTAATTATATGTGCAGTATCTCAAAAAGAAAAATGCAATAGGTCCAAATTCCACAGGCCATCATGTCAGGTGTGCTGACAATGTTTCTTTTCCATATTTTTCTGTGGGGTAATTTCTGTCTCCATTTCCCATTCCTCATGGCAGAAGCTGAATCCTAGTTCAAGGACAACTCAATCTCTGGAAATGTTCTTTGTCAGTTGGGTAGCTACTCCCAGTCACTCAGGAAAACATTCAGGTGCTCACTGGGGAGCTCAGACCCACCTTCTCCACCCACCCTGCCCCAGAAAGTGAGGCCAAGTTCTCTCTGCTCCCAGGTCCCTCAAGCCTACCTGAGCACAGACTTCCTTCTCAGAGACATCAGGATCTAATGCTATCCATCTCCTCTCCCCAAAACTGCAGAATCATTTTCTCTGAAGGAGTAAATCTCACTCTAGTTTCATCATGCTTTCTTCCAAATCTATTGTTTTTGGCATAACCTTTGTGTTCTTAAGGAAACTCAATTTAGTACTCAAAAACCCTTTACCTCCAATGATTCCTTCTGCCATGGCTTCCAGAAGTGTGTCTAGAAATTCAGAATCCAGGTGCTGATTTCTTTCTTTTCCTTTGCATCCCACCCAGAGTAACCGTCCCCTGAAGGTAATGAATACAGAGCCACCAATCCCCCACCCCCACCTAAATGGTGGGAAAGGGTCAAAAATTTGAAAAATAAAAATTGCTGGGGTGGGGAGCTGTGGGTGGGAGGCAGATTGGAAATCATGCAGCCACAGAAAGATCGGCAATGCCTCAGTGCTGGTACGCCAGAAGGAACAACTGAAAAAAGGATTATTCTGTTGGAGGGTTCTTGGGTGGAGGCAAGCTCTGGATGTTGGGAGTTGGCCTGACAGAGAATGTGCCTACATGGCAATGACTGCTAAGGGTGTGGGGGATTAGGGTGGAGAGGGAATGTATTTGGGCAAAAAGGTCTCTCTAGGGTTGAGCTCAAGGTATTGACCAATTCTATCTCAGGTAGAGACATTTCCAAGAGAATGATACAGAAGACCTGTGACTGAGTATGGGACATGCATGAAGGCTCACCCAGCTTGCAATAAGAAAAAGAGGCTGTGCACAGGTTTTTCCCTTCTGCCATCTGAGTATGTGTAGGGGGATCTAAACAGGGTTTCATGACAGCTGCTGTTGATCCTACCCAACCTTCAAAATTCAGCTCAAATTTCACCTCCTTTCACGAAGCTCCTACAGCAATCAAACTCATCTCTCCCTTCTCTGTATTCTGCAGCCCCAGTCGTGCTGGCCTTTGATCACGTGCTGCATTATATTATTTATGTCATTCCTGTTTAATGTCTTGCCTGCAAGATGAGGAGATCCTTTGCAATCAGCATGCCAGCATGGGCATGTCTCCTGTGTGCCTAGAACTGAGGCACAAAGGTATGAAGCAGAAGACATGGAGAAAGCCAGCTGGGGAGACCCTGCAAGGTGTCTACTCACCATCCTTTCTCTCCTTCTTACCAGAACCCATGGCCTGCTGAAAAACCCCACTTCCCAGCTATGGTGGTTATGTGACAGGGTGCTGGCTAATGAGATATAAGTGCAGAGGATGGGGCAGGGCTCACAAGAAGGAGTTTAGATTCAGCATGTGCACACCCTGTGCCCTTTGTCCTCTCTGGAACACAGACAAGATGCTGGAGGGGAAGAGGCCACCATGTGACCCCAAAAGGGTGAACATGAGGACAGAAGCACATGGTACAGATGGCTCAGGGAGCTGCCCACCTCCAGACTCCTTGTTACATAGAAACACACAAGAAAAAGAAGACCCTGAGTTAGTTAAGTTGCCTGTTCAGTTTCGTGCCCCCGAACCAGCTCCTAACACATAGACCAGCCATGCATCTTCATCAGTGCTTCTCAAACTTTTCCACTAAAGAAACTCTGAAGATGGAGGAGGGTGAAGAGGATGGTGAAAGTTGTATCCTTAAGAATCTTGTGGGGAGCCCAAGCAGCTTGAAATCTCTTTTTCTTAGAAATGCATGTGGATTTTTCCTTCTCCTTATAATTGGCATTTATTTTAATATATGATTAATGTCTTAACTCATTTACCAGTTGTTTGGGGTTCAATTGTGCCCCCCCAAAAAAGACACATTGATATATTAGCCTTCAGTACCTTAAAATATGACAGTATTTAGATGTAGGGTCATTGCAGATAGATGTAGTTAAGATGAAGTCATATGAGATTAGGGTGGCCCCTAATCCAATATGACTGGTGTCCTCATGAAAAAATAGCTATATGAGGACACACGGGGAGGATGACACATGGAGACAGAAGATGGGAGTGGTGCATCCATGAGCCAAGGAGCACCAAAGGTGGCCACCAAACCACCAGAAGCTAAGAGAAAGGCAACGAAGGATTTCCCTACAAGTTTCAGAGGGAGCATGGCCCTGACGGCACCTAGAGTTCAGACTTCTAACCTCCAGAACTCAGGTAATACATTTCTATTGTTTTAAGCCACCCAGTTTGTGGGACTTACAGTTATGGTGGCCCTAGGAAACACACAAACCTAATCCAGTCCTCCAAATTTTTGAGAGAAAATTCTAGAGAGAAATTTATACATTGATCTTACAGATAATATTTGATGGGTGGTTAAAATAATGGAACAGAATCCAGAGGAATGTGGAGAGTTCCAGCTTGATTAGCTGTGGGGGTTTAATGTTAACGAGGACATACCATGGAAATGTCCAGATGATAACTTGAGATATGATGCTTGACCTCCTGCCAGAGTTGGAACTCGAACTCTAAATTTGAGCTAAAGAGCATAAATACACTTGGAGCTTTAGACCTGAATAGTTTGCCAAGGGAATGAGTGTAAAAAGTGAGTAGGGTATGGGACCAAGGGCTGAGTTTTTATGCTGTACTGGGTAGCACTGGGTAGAAGTGTGACTTGAAATGCCCAGAGAGTCCACAGTTTGTCCTGAGGCAAATTAAGAAGCATGTGGAAGGGGGAAACCAGACCCACAGGGCCAGGGCATCTAATTCAGCCTAGGCTGTGCTAAGTTGTCTCACAAATGACTACAAATGAACTCAGCTTCTTGGATTTCTTTGATTTGGAGTGACCTCCACTAAGCCAGAAAGATCCAAGCCAGAGCCTTACCCTGCTCCGAACCCATATTCACAGGCACGGGGCCCCAGGAATTGCTGACTGGCCTTGAAGATTGATTGGTAAGAGTCTCTTGAGCCCCTTCACTCCAAGATTTTTCCAGTCATTGAAATAGCTCTGAATATCCAGTGGGATATGGAAGAGGAAATTCAATGGAATAAGCCTGGAAAAGAAACAGGATGGAATTTGGGAGGATTTGAGGTAGATAGGGGGCAAAAGGGGTGTGTGTGTGTGTGTGTGTGTGCATGCACATCTGTGTATACATCACATGCTTTTGCCTGTCTGTATTTGGGATAGGTGTTGATGAAGATCTTGATCTGCTAGCAAGGAAGTCCAATAATACAGGAAGAAAAGTTAAAGGCAGATTCAGCTTTGAAAAGAGCTCAGAGTTCAAAGTCGCAAGGTTTTATTATTACTGATCTATAAATGAGAAGGGTATATAGAAGAAGTGGCAATATCTATATTTGCTGCCTTAGCTTCAAATTGATCAATATTACAGACTCATTGCTTAATAACTGCTATCTTTCTGTTCCTGGCCAGGAACTCCAAGAATTCTAAATTGAGCCCCCAGCCCAAATATACAGGTGAGATTCAATGATTCTGATCCCAGCCAACTTTGGATCTTGAAGATTTCTCTTTAAAGGATAAGTACTCCTGGGAGTGCTAACACCTTAAACCTTTATCACTTAATGCCTTATAGAGAGGATTAGTGGATTAGCCCAGTGTTGGCCAGAGTAATGAGGGATAAAAGAAGGAAAAGAGCCATGGGAAGGCACCAATAGGGGTGCCTGGCTGGCCCCGTCGGAAGACCATGCAACTCTTGATCTCAGGGTTGTGAGTTTGAGCCCCACGTCAGGTGTAGCGGATACTACAAAAATTAATTAACTTAAAAAAAAAAAAAAGGAAGGCACCATTTAAAGAGCATGTACTTTGCTTTTTCCTAAAGCTAGTGCTTTTGCTTCAGTCTAGCATAGACCCTGAGAAAATTTTGACCTCTTCATTTGCATGGGTGGTGAAGAGCTGTATTTTAGGGTCATCAGTTATTCTCTGGAGGCCTCCCGTTGCACACAGGAAGCCATGTGAAAACTCCATGTCCAGTTCGGGGCTGTTCTAGAAGTCTCAATTTATTCATGCAGTAAACATTTATTGAACCCCTACGATATGGCAGACACTATTTTAGGCTATAGTGACAAAACAAGCAAAGATGCTTGCCCTCAGAGCTTACTTCCTAGTGGGATGGGGCAAAAAACACACAAGTAAGTAAGATGCATGGTGGTCTCATGACAAGAAGCACTATGGAGAGGAATTAAACAGGAAATGGGGATAAGTTCGGGGCAAGGGGCAGTGAGCCATATTCGATGTGACACCTGAGCAAAGATCAGAACGAAAGAATGAATTGAGTGGATATTTGAGGGATGGGGATTTAAGGGAGAGGAAAGAGCAAGGGCAAAGGCCCTGAGGCAGCCCAGTATTCTCGGCTTCGTGAAGCATATGGGGGAGGGCACTGGTGTCAAGTATGGGGGAAAATGGGAGACCCAGTCAGTGAAGTACAGGAGCCCATCATGCAAAATCTTGCAGGTGCTTTGTAAGAACTCTGCCTTCTAATCAGAATGAGATCACAGGTGTGAATTCTTGTATGAGAAGATTCTAAGTGATTTCAGGTTGAAAGTGGGAGGTTATGTGAACTCATCAGAAGGTTTGGAAATAAAGTAGAAGTTTGTAAAACGCTTTATAAAAGACGGCCGTGGAGAGAACCTAGGAACCAGGGGTTGTCACCTCCCAGGGAGAAGGCTCTGGAAGATGTGCGAGCGTGTGGGACCCCCACCGAGCGCAGAGGTGCCCACCTGCAAAGGGAAAGCGGGGGACTCCGGGGTGACAGGCCCTGGCCGGCACTGATCCACGTGTTCCGGAGCCATGCTTAGAGGACTTCTTCCCTCCCAAGCCGAGGGGCCTGCCCATGGCTTCCCTCCTTCTCCCACCCACTCACCTGCTCTTAGCAACCTAGAGCCGAGAAAAGACAAGGAAACCACTTCTTAGAGAGAACCTTGGGCCCCTTTTTCCTTCCTGTTTCTTTTTCTCTGGCCTCAGAGTAAAATCAGAGGCTAAACAAAGCAACAAGGGACCCCAATTTGTGGATTGGATTTCTTTTTAAAACCATTGTAGTTGAGTGTCTTCTGTCATAGACATTGTCACAGAGGGAAAAGGAAGGTTTTCAGTGGCAGCTCTCACACCAACTAGCTGTGGGATCCTGGACAAGTGCAAGGGAGAAAGGAATGTTGTCTGCCTGGTGCCCGCCTTCAGGAGCCGCCCTTCCCCAGGAAGACCCTACATGCAGTCATTGCTTCTCCTGGGTAGCCCGTTTGCTCCCTCCTCCAGCCCTACCTCCCTTCATCAGAGCGGTAATAAGAACATCTGGAGACAAGCCATTCCAACTTGAATTAGGAAACGTGGGGACAGGAGCCGAGGAATGGGCATCTGGGCAGCTGGGGAGGTACAGGGAGGGATGGGGGAGGGGCCCCCAGCCTAGAACACTGCCCTTATTCTGGCCTGGGTGCCTGTCCCCTTTCCTGGGCTCCTACAATAAACCCTCTTCCTGAGATCCCCTGGGGGGTCTCTAGCTAGAAGCACCTCACTGGAAAGAAAAGTGAGTTCCAGCTTTTCACAACCTCAGAGAAGCAAGGAGAGGAACCAATACCTATTGATGGAAATCTATTATCTGGATTTTTCCAAGGTAGTGGGACATGGCATTTATAAGCCATGCTCTTTCATCCACTCCCCTCCTGCCCATGCCCCACCTTGGGAACATCTTCTGGGGTCTCTGGTCTTTTTGCCTTCCTGTGTCTTCCACTCTCTCTGATATTACCTGATTGGTGTCCCTATGTAATTACTTTCCTGAGACAGAATGAAGGAGAAGCCAATGATAAGGTGAAGGTGAGACTATATTGAATGACAGGGAAGCAGTAAGTCACACACCCCTGGACCTCCCCAGTGCAGAACTCCAAACCCACTCTAGACAGAATGTGTCCAGATTATTGTACCCTGAAGTCCTACAGAAATAAGGCAGATTTAACATGACATGCTCTGCCTTTATTGGGACTCCTCTGCATTTGAAGATGCTAGCCTTATGTTATTTAATTTTCCTTTAATAAATAAAGACCCATGTGTTAGCTGTTTTAGGATTTGGTAGTAGGAAAGTTTGTCTCTGCTAACAGATGGTTGTGCTTCCTTGTATGAACTAATGCAAACTATGGAACTCACCGTGTTTCTTTTTATTCCTCGGGAGTCAAGGTGCTCAGAATTAAGTGACATGCTTGTTTGCATTATTGTACTTTCGGACTATTACAGTAGCCTTCTAACTTGTCTTCAAATTAAGAATCTTACAGCCAAAAGGGATTACCTAATCCAACACCCCCATTTTACAAATATAAACTAGAGAGACTTGACAAGAGAAATGTTGTGTCGTGTGACATAGTCACGTGACATGGATTTCAGCAGATGGGGGTGCTTAGCCACGTCTAGGTATAACTGGTGAACCACTGGGAATTTTCCGTCTTTAAAGAACCACCCGGAAAGGGAGCTGAGCTGTATGCACAGCTTGGGTATTTCTATGTGCAGGGGGAGTGGCCTGTTGGTAGAGATTGTCTGAGGAGCCTCAAGTGCCAGAACTCATACACAGGGGAGGAAGATCCAGGTGTGAGGAGCTTGAACCAGGAGCAAAACTTGGGCAGAGAGTGAAAATTCAGAGAACGGGCTTTGGTCCAGCCTCCTGGATGTAAATCTGGCTCCCAAGTCTGACCAGAAGCTAAAACTGAAGGCTCTGGTAACCAAATCCGTTACACATTAGAGTTCAAGTAATAGGTTGCTACGGGACCCCTTCATGCCAGAGGATGATGGTCATCTCTCTTCATTTGGCTGCAGCCCACATTCTGGCTTTGGCCTCCCAAGGCTCCGGCTGGTTGCATCAGAGGTGGAGCTTCAGGTGGGTCTGTGGCAGCAGGTAGGGTGCACAGGACAGGGGCAGGGCCTGCTGAACCCCGTGGGAGGGGACATACATCTGTGAGATCCCCTGGAATTCCTCCAAGTACTCAGGGCAGGGAGCTTTGCTGCTCTCCAAGAACTTGAGACTCTGTGTGATCGTGGTGAGTTTAACAAGCCAGTGAAAGTTGAACATACACAATAATGGAACATGATTTATCTCTGCAAGTGCTTAAGGCTAGGGAAGGGGGGGGTGTCACAAAGGGGCACAATGATTGGGGGAGGAGGCGTCTGTCTCTGGGCTCTTCCCCTTGACCTTCTCCACACTTTGGTGTGGCTGCAGCCATTGCTCCTTTGACCATAATCCCACTGATCTTCTTAAAGCAAAAGCGGATTGTGCCACCCCTTCTCAAAAACCTTTGATTTATTCTCTGCCCTTTAGAACACTCTTTAGACTCTTTGCATGACATTAAAGATCCACCTTGTTAGTGTCCCAAACCTCAGAATCTTCTGGAGCCTTAATTTCAAATTCACATTTTAAGGAGCCTCCTCCAAGAAGGTCTGACAGTGTCCCAGGGGGCCAAAAATCCTACTATCCATGCCTGGTGTAGGATTTGGGCAGGAAGGCCCCTTGGAGGGCTGTGGCCCAATCAGACCAGAACCTCAACCATTTATCTGTTCCAGAGTCTTCCACTAAACCTGCACTCACCACAGGGCCTTTGCTCTTGATGGTCTGAGGCAAACACCTCTCACCAACACTATACTAACTTCCTCATCATTCTATCTATAGTCACTTCTCCTTATAACCCAATGAGACATTTAAATGACTGTCTTTCCACTAGCTCCTCGAGCTCAGCCCAGTCCATCCGTTCTTTATGTCCTTCACTGCATTTGGTACACTCCTTCCCAGATTCAGTAAATGTTCAAAAAATGCCCGTTGAAATAATAAATTGCAAAATCTGACTTTTTGTCACTTATTTTTTTTAAAGATTTAATTTTATTTATTTATTTGAGAGAGAATGAGATAGAGAGAGAGCATGAGAGGGGGGAGGGTCAGAGGGAGAAGCAGACTCCGTGCTGAGCAGGGAGCCCAATGCGGGACTTGTTCCTGGAACTCCAGGATCATGACCTGAGCTGAAGGCAGTCGCTTAACCAACTGAGCCACCCAGGCGCCCCTGTCACTTATTTTTTAAGTAGGAATGTTAGTCAAGCTCCTGCCTCCCACAAGGCAATTTAAACCTTTTCTCCAATTATGCAGCTGAATGTTTTAAAAAGTTTCCCCACATGAGCAGGCACCGAGGTTTGAGGAGTCCTGGAGGCCTTCTCCAGGCCATGGGAGCCACACCAACGTGGTCGAGCATCCCCGTAAGCCACATCCCCTTGGAAAAGAAAGGAAAGAGCAAAGTAAAATCCACCAAAGCAAGACTTTTTTTTTTTGTGGCTGGTTTTCACCCAGCCCAACCACTCTGCTTTCCTAAGCTTCCCTCTTTTCCTTGCCCTTGATGATGGCCTCCAAGCCAGCAGCCAAAAATATAGGATGTGGGAAAACTTGAGTAAGAGTGCAAAATCAGAATGTTTTCAGCCTTTGGGGGAAAAGCCTTTTGTTGTTGCTATTGTCTTCTGCATCTCTTAAATTCAAGATTTTGCAGACACCAGCTGAATTGATCCGTAGATATTTATCGAGCCCCACTCTGTGCTAGGTATTTTGCCTCTAATGATCTTATGCCATGGATCATGACTTCCATCCCAGTGGTATTTATTTCTTTAATTTAAACATTTGTGCCTTTCTTCAAGGCTAGTGAGGAAGCACCTTACTGATATGAGCTTCTCATTCTGTGATGGAGCTCCCAGTGTCCATTTTTCTCTGCTTAGAGTCCCACAGACTCTAATTCCCAGACTTCCTTGCTATTAGATGGGGCCATGTGACTCTTTTCTGTCCAATGAAATGAGGACACCCCTGTTTGTGAACTTCTGTTCTCTGTTCCCCATCCACATCAGCCTTAGGGCCCACCTGTCCTAGATGGTGAAGGTACAAGATGGAGCAGACCTACTGGAGCTGTGATAGAGCAGGTAGGACATGAGAGAGTCATACTTTTACTTTTGTTAAGCCACTGAAACTTGGGGATCTATTTAGAAACACAGCTTTTTGAGTAACATATGCTCTTAATTCAGTTTAGTGGTGCTTTTTTGGTTTGTTTGGTTAGTTTAAAGTCTTTCTGAAAAAGGGTTGCCTGGCTGGCTCAGTCAGTAGAACATGCAACTCTTGATCTCAGTGTTCAGCTCAAGCCCCACGTTGGGTGTAGAGATGATTTAAAAAAAAAAAAAAAGATTTCTGGAAAGCTCTGTATCCTTTTTCTCTATTTCGTGAATCTGGCTCAATGAATAACCTTGAGAAAATAGACACATGCCCTGGACACCAATGGTCTTTCCCAGCTTTTCATTGGCTTTCCATGATCTGACCCCGGGTAGAATTTCCCTGTTAGTCTACTGGCCACAAACCTCACAAAACGTATTTCATGCCTTTATTTCTTATATCTTTCCCTGGGAAGTTTATCAAGACCTTATTTCAGCTCCTCAAGCTTGGGTTATCCTAAAATGTGCCAATTCAATGAAACTGACCTCTATCAACACTAGCCCTACCCTATAGGAGTAGCCATTGTAGTCATGGGGCCTGGTTGTAACCTTCCTCACCTGCTATTCCACACCTATCCTGCTGCAGGTTACTTTTCCTCCCCACCACCCCCACGGAGCCCACTGTCACCAGTATCCCGCAACAGACATTTTCCAGTCCTCAACTGTATGGGTGTGAATGGGAGGGGCAAGGGGATATTTGCTCCCCAATCCCAGTGTTTCCTTCCATGTGGGTGGACCTACCTGACTGTGACTTTGGGAAGGGAACTGGGCAGGTCCAGTCTTGCTGCTCCCTGTTTTTCTCTTGGGAGCAGTTGCTGCCAGAAGCTGGCATTGTGCCCTGTTCCTCGTCCACGCCTGAGTGGGGAGGCCCACGGGGCTCAGTACTGCTGTGCCTGGGCCAGTTAGGAGTCCAGGTTTCAGTACTGGGTAGTTTATTACGGCCACACTCTGAAGCCACAATGCTGGTTGTCAGCTGGATCAATAAGGAAGGTGGTGGTCTTCAAGTTCCTACTTGCTTATTTATCTCTTATCAGTTCAGAATGCATTTAGGGAAAACAAGAAACATTTGTTGAGCACCCCAGTAGAGTTTACCAATTTTCCTTTATTATCACTCGCTTCTCTTTGTTTTCATTCCCCCATATTTTCTTGCTTATCCTGCTAACATTCCAAGTCTTCTCAGGCTCTTCTGTGAGGCACCTCTCCATTCAACCATTCCTTAAACTTCAGTGCTGTTTGTAGTTCTGGTAACTCCAGGCCCGCACCTCTTCTCACTGCTGACATAAATCTGCAGGAGGCTCCATCTGCTCCTAGGACCTCTATTTCCCCCAGAGATGCAGATGACTCCTCTTTAGTGCATCTTTAGCGCAGTCATTACTCCTGAGTTTCAGACCCACGGGGCAGCTGCTTGGTGGACATCGCCTCCTGGACATCAACTCAACATATCCATAGCTAAAAGTCATCCTGCTTCCCTACTCCTTTCCCCAAAACATACCCCATCTCAGTAAATGCCATGGTCATCCATCCAGAAACTTGGCCATCACCCTGACTGGTTTTTTTGTCTACACCTTCTACTTCCAGTCCATCATCTGATTCTCCTGATTTTGACACCTGAATATCTCTTGGCTCTGTGCACATCCTTCCATCCCTACCAGTAACCATCCTCTTCTACCTGGGTTACTACAGCATTCAACATTGTTAGGCTTCCCCTAGAGCTCCCCCCTCCACTTTATTCACTACACTGCATCTATCACAATCTCTTGAAATGCACTTCTAATCATGCCACTGCCTTGTTTAGAAATCTTCCGTGGCTCCCTATGGCTAGTCTTAATCTTCTTCAGTAAGGTTGATGAGATCTGGCCCATATTTCCCCTTTAGCCTTGTCTTTCCCCATCGCCCTGAGCTACTTGTTCTCCGGCCCTTTGCATGTGCTCTTCCCTCTTGTGTCACTCAGCAGCGTCACACCTGTCACAGCTCAGCAACATGAGATTTTTCCCCAGAGGAGCGTCCCTCATCCCCAAACTGTGTACCGTAAGTCAGTTAGATGCCCACAGAGGCCCTGTATCTAACCCTATGTCATTCCCATCACAGTGCGTTATGATTTCCTATGTACTTGTATCTCTCAACTGGACGGTGTATTTGTGGTGGGCTCTGTGTTGGCCATCCAGATCTTCCTTCAATGACAGATTGGTTGCCTCAGCTGCTGGGGACAGTGTCAGCAGGCAGCCTTCAGCTGTCACCCTCTTCAGGGAGTGTCTCCATTGCCAGAAGCAGTCATGTCCCTGCCTGGGCAGCCTGTCTCCACATTGATTCAGGGGTATAAGGGCCTGGCCATCTCAGCCAAACTTAGGACAACACTTAGGGGCCATTCTAACTCCTTAAAGTTGGCTGAGACTGTCCTTGGGCCTGCCTTGCGGCTGACAAATAGGACAATCTTTCATGTAACTGGTAGATGCACAGGGTCATTCACTCACATGTAAAAGGTGATTCTCTCTGGATGTAAGACATGAAGGTAGGGGGGCGCCTGGCTGGCTCTGTCAGTAGAGCATGTGACTCTTGATCTCGGGGTCATGAGGTCAAGCCCCACATTGGGCATAAAGCTTATTTAATTTAAAAAAAAAGTTTAAAAAAAAAGGTATGATGGGCACATGGGTGGCTCAGTCGGTTAAGCGTCCAACTCTTGGTTTTGGCTCAGGTCATGATCTTAGGGTTGTGAGATCAAACCCTGCATCGGGCTCTGCTTAGCACAGGGTCTGCTCAAGATTCTCTCTCCCTTCCCCTCCCCCTCTGTGCTCTGCTCACGGGCACTCTCTCTCTCTTTCAAATGAATGAATGAGTGAATGAATGAATGAATGAATGAATAAATAAATAAGTAAATCTCTTTTTAAAAAAAGGTATGAAGGTAGAAATAAAGAAACTAGTGTTGCAATAACCATCATCTGATCCTCAAATTAGGTAAAATTAAGTCTGCATTAAGCAATGTTTTTGTGAAATAAAACAGATCTGTCCTCCTATCTTGCAGCAAACTAGTTTCAAGGTAAGAGGTAAGAGCTCTTAGCAAGGTAAGAGTTTCTGTTCTGGGTTCTGTATTTTGGCACATGTCAACTAACATCCATTTGACTTAAATATTGTAAGTGATTTGGTAAACTTTATTTTTTAAATATCCATAGGTGAGGACTATGTTCAGAGGGACTCACTTAATGAAATAATAGATGCTGGCATATTAAGAGTGATCATTTGAGGGAGGGAAGCAAACCATGAGACTCTTTTTAAGATTTATTAATTTATTTTAGAGAGAGGGAGAGGGGCAGAGGGAAAGGGAGAGAATCTCCAGCAGACTCCCCACTGAGCATAGAGCCTGACACGGGGCTTGATCCCACCACCCTGAGATCATGAACTGAGCTGAAGCCAAGACATGGAGGCTTAACCAACTGAGCCACTCAGGTGCCCCAAACCATAAGACTCTTAATGATAGAGAACAAACTGAGGGTTGATGGAGGGAGGTGGGCAGGGGATGGACTAAATGGGTGATGGGGATTGAGGAGGGCACTTGTTGGGATGAGCACTGGGTGTTGTGTGTAAGTGATGAATCACTAAATTCTACTTCTGAAACCAATATGACATTATAGGTTAACTAACTAGAATTTAAATAAAAATTTGAGAAAAAAAAAGAATGATCATTTGATTTGAATTCAGTTCTTTTTAAAGGGTAACAAGTTCCGGGGCACCTGGGTGGCTCAGTCGTTAATGGTCCCACTCTTGGTTTCGGCTCAGGTCATGATCTCAGAGTCCTGAGATCCAGCCCTGCATGGGGCTCCTCGCTCAGCACGGAGTCTGCTTGAGGTACTCTCTCCATCTCCCTCCCTTCCCCTCTGCTCCCCCTCCCCCCACGCCACCCCCGCTGTCACACGCTTGCACACTCTCTCTCTCTAATATATAAATAAAATCTTAAAAAAAGTAAAGTATAAGACTGATGAATCACAGACCTGTACCCCTGAAACAAATAATACATTATATGTTAAAAAAAAGTAAAGTAACAAGTTCCTATCAAATAGAAGATGAAAACAAATGTAAACAAGGATGATGATGCAAAACCTGGAAAACAAGACACCACTAAGAGTTGAGATGAGTTGGCAGTGCAGGTGCCGGGGGCATCCCCCTTAGAGTTCTATCTTTAAAGACACATGCTAAGAACTTCCTGCCCGAAGTAAGTACTTCAGGTGGCAGTCTGTCTGATTATGTCGCAAATAATGACAGAAATGCAGGACTTTCAAGAAAGTCTGATGTGGTGTGGTAGAGGCCCATTTAGGGCTTACCGATCACAGTCACTTGGTGATCTTGGCGCGGACCTAGGAGGACTTCTCACTTCCAATGCAGGGTGTCCCGTGGGGCCTATAGGGTGTCCTGCTTTACAGAAAAGGCAGCATAAGAGCGGAAAGATACTCTCTCCAGGTTAGGCTTCCGAATAAAATTTGGCCAGTGCTTTCCTCTGGCGTCATCATGTCTCATATTTCTACGTGCATTGCTTTCTGGGTGACATCCCAACAGGCACCGCCTCCTAATGTGAGTCCCTGCAGGTTGGGAACCAGTTCTGCCTCCCCCCGCTCATGCACTCCCTCGTCCAGCTGCTTCTTTTGGCATCTGCTGTGTTGTGTTGCATGCAACCTGCATAGGATGCGAGAGAGAGAGAGAGAGAGAGAGAATCATCTCCCACATTCATTCATTCATTCAGCTGATATGAATGTTGTGCACAACATGGATGGAGTACAGGAAAAAAAGAAAGATTATTCAAGGATCCTGATTTGAATGAGGTTAGTGTCTAGCAGAGGAAAAGACCTAAGTACAGATCAGTAATGGGCTATAAGAAGAAAGTGATGGTTGACTCCAGACAAGCAGTTTGGAGGAGACGGAGTCTGTCTGGCCAGTGGGGATGGCACCTCTTCTCGAGCAGGTGAATGGGGTGTGGCCACATCGCATCTGGAAAAGGAGCCTCCCTGACGCTTGGGGAGACCAACTTCTCTCTGGAGGGTGACTGTTGACTTCTTCTCAAAGCTTCTGCTCTTTTTGACATCACACTTCTCACAAGCTTTTTCTCCCCCTTTCAAACTTAATAGCTGTGTAACCTCGTGATACAGGAACAGCACGGGTAAACCATATACCAGTGACAAAGGAGACAGTATTAGGTGGACAGTGGTTCAGATGGGGCTTTTCAGTTACATAGACCAGGCTTCCAAATTTATGTTTGCCACCTTCTAGCCTCTAGACCCCTGAGTAAATTACTTCATTTTCCTAAGCCTCAGTTTCCTTGTCCATAAAAGGGATCAGTAACCCCGTGTCAGAGCCCATGGGGATTGCATGAGAGGCATGTAGCACCAAGCCTGGCCCATCTGCATGGAAACATTTTTCTCCCATACTTTCTTTGATCAAAAAACCCCAACTCAGTTAAGAGATTTAATACCGATTGGAGACAACCTAACAGAGGAAGGGAAATTTTCCAAAAGGCCCCTTCATGGAAGACGTACTTCTTCCCGACGGGTCTGAAGGATCTCAGAGTCTTGGCTCCACATTGGCTAATGTTCAGCTTACAGTTTCTTAGTTACTTGAATGTCCTCTGCCCGAGATTTTTCTTTACACAACAAAAAGCATAATATAATTACTTGCACCTTGGTGACTTTAAAGTCTGAGGCAGTCTTAAATGGGAAAATCCTGCCATTAAGGACACGTGTAAACATAGGTGATACACAAAAATATCTGGATGGTACCCTGTGGGGCTGCATTTCTTGAGGGTGTCTTGGGAGAACGCCTCCGGCATCTTGGCATTGGGCACGTCCCAAGAGCTATTGTGTCAGGCCTCTGTGGTTGGAGGGACACATATGGGTGGGGTTTGTATGCGGCGATTGCTGTGAACTGGCTCGTGCCTCTCTATAGGCTGGCAGGTGCCAGGGCGGGCCCTGGAGAGGCCTGCTCTTGATCTTCAGCAGTGGGATGGTTGGGGGGGGGGGAGGAGGAGTAACACTAGGAGGGTTTGGAGCAGCAGGCCTTTGCCAACCGGTACGGAAGTGTGCCATTATTTTACTAACAGATAAAGCTTCACCAGAGCATGCTTTCCGTATCCCAGGCCTATATATCAGGACACTTGCCAAGGCCATCCCATGCTAAACGTCCTTTACGTTTCTGCAGTTTGCCACATTCTAGATGGCCAGCTCTGCCCCTCACCCCTCACGGTGCACACTGGCCTACAGCCATGGCCTCGGGGAAGCCTTTCACCTCAGGGTCTTGGCCTGCAAATTAGACTCTTAGTACAGTGACCTCCAGGTTTGTCTTTAACCGAGGCACTGTTAAGATATGTGAGGCCTAGAGTTCTACCTGTGGTGGTAGAGGGAAAGTTTGTGTGTGTGTGTTTTGTCTTAACTCGATTTTGCTTGCCTCTTCTTAGGAGCTGTTTTGTTTTGTTTTGTTTTTGTTTTAGAACCTTCTCCTCCCCCAGCCCTGAGTAAAAATAAAAAGCATCAGGCTGAGCCCATCCAGCGTGAGGTCATTCCCAGTTCTAATCCTGGCCAGCGCTCACTGGACCCCCATCTGTGCCAGCACCCGAGGCTGATCCTTTGCCCCAGGGGCCCACTTCAGGGCCCGGACCCCCGTCACATGACGGCTTCTGATGAGCTGCAGAAACTGTTGCGAGGAAGCTGTAGACAGCAGCTTGGAGATGGTTTTTCTCTCTAACGCCCCCACGACGCCCATTTCTCTCTCCCACGTGCTTGTCCTCTCCTTCCAGAGGAATATGCCCTGCATATTGATGTCAAATATCTGCCAGAGCAGTGACATGGCATCCAGCCGTGACAGTGCCCTCCCAGTCTGGAACAGTGCATATACTTTTAAAACTTGTTCCCCTTGGGCGCCTGGGTGGCTCAGTTGGTTAAGCGACTGCCTTCGGCTCAGGTCATGATCCTGGAGTCCCTGGATCGAGTCCCGCTTCGGGCTCCCTGCTCGGCAGGGAGTCTGCTTCGCCCTCTGACCCTCCCCCCTCTCATGTGCTCTCTCCCTCTCATTCTCTCTCTCTCAAATAAATAAATAAATAAAATCTTTAAAAAAAAAAACAAAAAAAACAACTTGTTCCCCTTTCTCCAGGCCTCACGGTGCGGTGGGAGGGGAGGGTGGGCGGGAGAAGCCAGACTCTGTACGTGTCGGTCCAGCCCGGGGAGGGGGTGCAGGGGGCGGCTGGGAAGCCTTCCCCACGCTTTACTACAGTTTGCCGGGAGCCCTGGACGGGAGAGTGTGGGACGCGGGGTAAATGCCAACGCTGGGAGGGAGAAGCCACAGAGAGCTAACGGCCCATTGTGCACGCCTGTCGTGTGGTCTCCTCAGGGGCCAGGCCCTCTCTAGACAGAGCCCCGGCTCTTGGCAACCGTCCCTCGGCTGCTCCGTCCGCCACTGGCAGCCACTCCTGGGGACAAGGCACTTCTGTGTCCCTCCCCAGGACTCCGCCACGGGCCAAGAGACTGACCCCGGAATCGGCAGCAGCTTTCGACTCGAGCCCTTTGTAACAACAATGGTTAGCTCTGGCGCTCAGAGGACCTCCGAGGCAGCTCCTTTCACGGTGGGATTTCCTTCCTTGTGGGTTTTCCCAGCTGTCTTTGTCTTGGGCCGTGTCTAACAGATGTCTGTGGCCTTGAAGAGCCTTCCGAAAACCCAGTGACAAGCGGACCTGGGGCCCTTCCGGGGTCAGCCGCGGCCTTGGCAGGAAGAGCCCTGGCAAGCTGCAGGATGTCCCTCCCCAGCCCTGTCCTCTAGGAGCAACGCAGCACGTTCAGGGAGATTGAAGAGATTCTGGGGCAGGCAGTCGGATGGAGATAAAAATCAGATTCCAAGAATTCCTCTTCTGGGGGCCTCCTGTAAATTTATTAAGAGCTCCTCAAGCATGTGAAATATGACGCTGCAGGCTGAGATGATTTTTTTTAAACCAACATGATAAACCTCATTCATTCAAATCAGAGTGAACCTTCAGAAGCCTTCCCCGGGAATCCGAGAACTTGTTTCACACACAGTTGAAACTCCTCTTTTGGAGCTCCTCTTTTGGAACTTAATTGATTCAATACTTAGGCGTGAAAACAATGCAAACAACCCAAAGAGCCAATAACAGGGAATGAATGAGTAAAGAATGGCACATTATACGGTCATTAAAATCTTGCTTATATAGACTGTGGGACTGTGCTTATGGTAAAGCATGAAGTGAAAAAGGAATATATGAATATACATTAATGATTTCAAATTTATAAAAACGTAAAATAGGGTTGGCTGTCTCAGTGGGTAGAACATTTGACTCTTGATCTCAGGGTCATGAATTGGAGCCCCACACTGGGGACAGAGTTTACTTACAAAAAAAGTAGGCAAAGAAAAGACAGGAAGAAAATCCCCCCAAATGCTCACAGTAGTCCGATGAAGCCTGTGGAATTATAGGTGTGTGATTAATTTACTTTTTTCTATTTTCTAAGTTTTTGGCTGTGTGATTATGTTCCTGTGTAATAAAAAATGTATAATTTAAAAAAGTCCTATGAAAATTATTGTCTGGGAAAGATTAGGTACAGACTTAGGAGAAAAATCAGTATTATTAATTTATAATTGTAACTTACTTTAGGTAAAAATTGCTATCATGCAGTTAATTGCATCTTCTCTGACTTTGGGCTATTTCTAAAAATCAGATCTACTTTAAAAAAGTGGTAGGGACGCCTGGGTGGCTCAGTTGGTTAAGCAACTGCCTTCGGCTCAGGTCATGATCCCAGGGTCCTGGGATCGAGTCCCGCATCGGGCTCCCTGCTCGGCAGGGAATCTGCTTCTCCCTCTTACCCTACCTTCCCTTGTGCTCGCTCTCTCTCAAATAAATAAATAAAATCTTAAAAAAAAAAAAAAAAGTGGTAAAATTTGCTACCACTGGATATTATCATGGATTTCTGCCTGTTTTGCTCAGTGATATATTCCCAAGTCCTCGCCCAGTGCTTGGCACATAGCAGGACTCAGTAAGTATTTGATAAATGAATTAACAGGCTAGAGGTTGTGGAAGGTGCTAGAATGAAGGACAGAGAATGGGGACCGTAGAATGAAAAGGCCAATAAAGATAAGAATGACAAGGAATGTCTTGCAGAAGACAGCTATGATGCACACTGCAGGACTCACCCAACTCCCCATAGGACCCTCCATATCCCTGCTTGCTCCTCACAGCCCAGTGTGCTCTTTATTTCTCAAGGCCCACACCTGCTGCTCTTCTTGGAGGACGGCCCTTGGGCTACAGATTTGCCTGTCAATGAAGAGAACCAGCAGTGCCAGGGAATTCTCCCCCCCACCCCCCGGGAAGCCCTCTGCCCTTGACGATGGATGCCCACACTCCCGATTCCCCTGCAGGATGAGGCTGAAGCTGCCCTCCTCGAAACTTTGCCTAAAATCAGATCCTTCTTTGTCTTAGAGACTGCTTCCGAGAAACATGACTCAAGGCAACAATGATTTAATAACAAGAAAGCTTATTATGTACCAGGCATGGTGCATTATATCATTGAAATAGGGGTTATTATCCACACTTTCACTTGAGAAAAGGGAGACACTGAGTGGCTAAATAACTCACTTTTGTGCATTTGAATACTCAGTCCCACCTTGAAATGGATGTTTCTGATTGTCTTCCAGGAAAGGCCTGGACGTCCTTTTGCTGTCCTTTCTCCTGGTGTAAAAACAGAACTGTATGAAAGCCGAGGCTAACCTGGGGAGTGGAACAGGTAAGGAGCAGCATGGAGAGCATGGACAGGGCCCCCCCAGCCCCAGGATGGATGAAGCAAAACCAGAATCAGGAAAGATCGGCAAGGAAGTATCCACACCTGTGAACTCGATCAGAAGAGGCAACATTGGAGAGCCAGTCCCAGGTGTGGCTGCTGAGGACAGGCCGGCAAGATGATGGAAATCAGGGTCCTCCTGCAGAAGCTACATTCGGGTCTTCGTGGACCAAGCCTTGGTCTAGCTCCAAGACACATCTCTTTTGGTCTTCAAGGAGCTGAATTTGGGGCAAACGTTGACATGCAATGCTGCTTTCTTTGGTAAGCTAATTTTGCTTGTGGACGTGGGGTGATTTACTATAAATCCAGAGTTCTGTTAAAGCATTATTTTGTTTTAGCTTGGGGAACTATGCCCAGTCAATATTTGTTGAATTAATGAATGGATGAGGGAATGGATATGCCTGAACACATTTCCCTGAAGGCAGGTGGGCCCTTTTAGAGGCTGAGGCCATTAGAGACAATGACAGTCTAATGAGAATGACATTCCTGGAGGTTCAGTCCGATTCAACACATGTCAACGCAGGAACACCTGTGATGTGGGCGGTGTTGTGCGGAGTTGTGCAGGGAATGGATGCAAAGGTAAGGGGAGGGAATTAGACAAGCCCGAACAGGACTGTGACTCCAAGGAGACAAGGCAAGAGTCAGGGAGGTTGAAGGAAGAGCAGGGTTACACATATTTGGCAGGGAAATCAGGAAAGCCAAGCTAAAAGAAGTAGTGCTTGAATTTGCCGCGGAAGAAGTCATGTTTTGGTATATGGCAATATGGGAGTGGCCTCTGAGCTGGGGTTGGGGGTAAACAGGAATAGGGAAGCAGAACAGACAAGGCTGAGAAGCATAAAGGTGACAAGTGCAGTTTGATTAGAACATGGGTGCTGGTGGCAAATATCGGAAAATAAGATTTGAAAGACTAGTTGATGGTGACCTTAATAAAAGAGTGTTATATTGTTATTACTGTGATGGATTTGAACTCATCTAATTGACATATTCTTGCCTGGTCCTCCTTGAGAGGCTGGGAA
Organism: Phoca vitulina; assembly: GCF_004348235.1. Lineage (NCBI taxonomy): Eukaryota > Metazoa > Chordata > Mammalia > Carnivora > Phocidae > Phoca > Phoca vitulina. The sequence goes on along the minus strand of NW_022589720.1, from coordinate 11,174,237 downwards.
CACAGGCGTACACAGGACTATTGCAACACATAAATCAAACAGCGGTAACTTCCCCCATGCCCTGGACCCCATGAGGACTCTTATCATTGAGCCTAAATATGTGTTTGAATTAGAATAGCCTTAGGAGGCATAAAAGGGTATGAACTCCTAACAGCTAAGGCACCAAATGTAACCTTGGCAACAGTTAAAAAAATAAATTGAATATTACTCTGTGCCCAATTAAACATAGAATAACAGTGTGGAAATGGAAATTTATCTGCAGCTGGATGGCTTCATTGCAAGTTAATGACAAAGCTGAGTGCGGTGGATCATATTTTCCAAAAATGGCTGCAACAACATCTCCCATTCCACATGCTTTTCAGCAATGTGACCTTCCCCCTCCCCAGGAGGAGGGGCACTTTATTTCTCCACACCCTGGAATCTGGGTGAGCCCCATGGTTGCTTTCATCAATAGGACACAGTGGAAATAATGTCGCCACAGTTCTGAGCAAAGCCCTTCCCTGGTCTGGCAGCTTCAGCTTCCTACCCTCTGAAACACTCACTCCTGGAATGCTCCTCTGGAAACCAGAGCTACCAGGCTATGAGAAGCTCAAGTCACAGAGAGAGGCTCACACAGGTCAACAGCCCCAGCCAGGCCATCATTGAGATGGATGTGAGTCATGACAGGACCTTACTCGGTGGCCGGCCCAGTCGAGTCTTCAGGTGACTGCAGCCTTAGCTGCTGTGATATCAAGCTGGAGATTTTGAGCAAGAACCACTTGGCTGAGCCCAGTCAAACTCATGAGAGATAGTAGTAGATTTTTATTTAAGCTGTTGTATTTTGGAGTAGTTTGTCACTCAACAATGGATACCCCAAACACCAAGATTAAGGACCATACCATGGGCCAAGGATAGCAGTAAATGCAGGCCCATGGTCATGAAGGGAGTGGGGCAGTGGAATGTGAGTGGTCAAGGGACATCTGACCTCACAGAAGACAAGACACACCAGGATAAATGCCTGTGGTCGGGGGGGCGGGGGGGTGAGTGAGAGGACAGGAGACTGGATTCTGGCTCTCAGCTTTGTCACCTAAGTGGAAATAAATCCTACAGGGTGTTAGGATTAAACAAAAAGGCATAAATGAAGGTACTTTACACTCTATGAGCCTTCCCCAGAAGGTATCATTACAATTTCCTACAGATGGTTGGATGCTAACGACTTGTTAGTATCTGAAGGTGGTGCATCCCATGCGGCTTTATCAGGAATGGGTTTCTTCTTGGGATGGTCTGCTTTTAGCAACCCCAAGGAGCGATTCTTAAATCGTAATCATATACGGCCCCCCCCAGGGGTCTGTCAAGTTCTCCACACTCATTCAGTCATTCCTTCCTTCCTTCATTCACTAATTATTTGAGGGCCACGTGGTGTTGTAGGCACTGGGCATAGAGCAGTGAGCAAAACATAAGATTACCCCTTCCCTGGAAGAGCCTGCTGTCTAGTATCAGTGTTTATGGTGATGCGGTACCAACAGTTTTAAACTCTTGTGGGAAGTATGGTATGGTACTTAATTGTATGTGTTTGGTGGTCAGATGGAACTGGGTTCACATCCTGATTCACCACTTACCAACTGTGAGACTTGGGCAACTCACATCAGCTCTCTGTGCCTCAGTCTCTTCATCTGTAAAGTAAACATGGTGATGATGATGATGATGACTATTTCACAGGATCAAATGAGTTAATGTATGTAAAGGGTGTGGAGCAGTGACTGACAGTGAGCTGGGTCACAATAATGTTACTAATTATGAGTATCACTATCCTTTTTTCTGTTGGAAAATAGTTTTCCTGTAGCTTTTCTTGTTTTATGATGAATAGTATGCTTTCTTTTCCATTCAACATGGTAATTTCCTTCCTTCCTTCCTTCCTTCTTTCCTTCCTTCCTTCCTTCCTTCCTTCCTTCCTTCCTTCCTTCCCTTCCTCCTTGCTTTCCGTTTCTGCTGTGAAAAGGATGATAGATGGTTCATTACATTCATTTACCTGCCAAAGTCATACATGGCTTTCAAGTTTGAGAAATATGGCTTAAATTAGTCCCTCATAAGATTATAAAACCACTGATTGCATTAATGATTGGTCAATATTTGAATCTAAAATCACCTTTTCACTTATCTCCCTGAGGATGTAACCCCCAAGAAGGTCAAGAGGGAAGCAAAAAATTCTATGAAAGCTGGGGAAGCTAGGACTGTAGGGTCCAGTGGACCCTATACACACTGTAGTCTATGTGAGAGGTGTCCACTAGGCCACAATGCATATGGTGTCCTCTGGAGTTATGGGACTTGGACGCCTTAGTGGACCTATTCTATAAAGTCAGAGAAAGTAGTACTGACCACACTTCTTCAAGAAGCAAAGGAATTTTAAAGTGAAAATAAAATTCAGGGCACCTGGCTGGTTGCCCTGTGAAGAGCATGTGACTCTTGTTCTCAGGGTTGTGAGTTCAAGCCCCATTGTTGGGTGTAGAGTTTGCTTAAAAAAGAAAGAGAGGAAATAAATTTCTTAAACTCTAAGGGTCATTGAGCTGGCTGTATTAATGAATAAATAATGAAAACCTTAACTAAAAGACTTTCTATTATGTAAAAGAAATCCCAAGGCAGGCAGTTCGGGTGTGTGACCTCAACATCATCAAGGGATGTGTAGGTTCCTTTTTTCTTTCTTCTGCCACCCTCAGAGTGTGGCCTCCTTTCTCTATGTCTACAAAAATATACAAAATAGCTGCTGAAATTCCAGCTGTCACATTCCCATTCCAGGCAGGAAGAAGGAAGGATGGGAGGAACAGCAAAAAAGCACCCTTCCTAGCTAGGTCAGTCCTCTTTAAGAAACTTTTGCAGGGACTCTGTCCAACAAGTTCCATTTGTATCTCACTGGCCATTTTAGAGTGGAGACATTGTCCCTAGGGGGTCATGCTCCATTGAGGACTGTGCTGAGCCATCTCTGATGAGGCTGAATGTTTTGGGGGACTGCAATGAAAGCCCTGTGTTGGCTGAGACCTTGCCCTTGAAGTTCCTTTGAAGTCAGAACTCATCAGATACAACAGAAAATATCTGAAGTATTTAGTTATCATGACACTTCAAGTTTTGAAAGTAGGGAAACTTTCTCTGATTTCAAATAAAAATCATAAATATTTAAACAGTTTTGTCGGCGTCTTCTGCCTTCCTAATTCCCTCCTACCCATCCTCCCACTTCATCCTTAAACCTGAATTCCTGGATTAATTTTTTATAAAGATCATTCAGGGAAGAATCTTAGTTTCTGTAATTTTTTTTTTTTTAGTTGCTGTATTTCTTCACACATTCTACCCCTGGAATTTCAGATGGTGCTTTATGAGGGTTTCCGGTATGAATTTTGTATCACAAAACCAGAAAAGTTAGTGTTTCCTTTGAATGAGCACAGGACTTTCAAGTTCTGATCCAAATGAAGCCAATCACTTTATTTATTGAATTAGAACTTACATGAACGTATTCCTGAGAGGCCTGTAGGTAATTTGCAAAATTAGGTATAATTAAAAATAAAAATGTTAGGGCTAAAACCAAAACAGATAGATTTTAAAAGGCAATTACCTTTCTTTTCTCTGACTTGTGAAAAGGAAATTACATGATGCTCCTTTGGCATAATACTTTGTTGAAATGTAATGAATATTTGCCAAGTGCTTTGAGATCCACCCTGAAAGGTGTTATAAGCTTCAAGTGCCATGATTATTAAGCACCATCATTTTAACACAGTTTTAGCATTTAAATCCTACCTCTGATGTCATGTGAGCTGTAGGCATCATCTTTAGATTCAAAGGACAAATAACTTCCTAATATAATAACACGTCCTGGATCTTCCCTGACTTGCTAAGTAATTACAGGAGAAATGAATAGAATGGGCTCTGACATATGCAATAGCCACCACGGATGGGCTTTGCTTTCTTCCTTCACGATCCCCACACAAGCACTTTTTAAAAGGTGCCAATGTGACAGCCTTAAGAAACCCAAAGCCTGGCCAACTCCTTAGGCGTTATTCAAGCCAACCTCGTGTTTGCATTGCCTTCTTAGCCTATCTTTAAAGGACCTGCACACAAAAAAGAGCCTTTTAAGATATCATCTCTTGCTGACACTGCAAAGGAGCAATAAATGGTGTTTATGGATGAGTAGCATCCTACAGGAAACAGGTCCAAAGGGTTGGATTCTAGTCTCTCTTTTTTCACCAGCCGGCTGCGGTCTCTTGAATAAGTCACTGTGATCTTACTTTTCTCATCTATGAAATACAATGATCTCTTCTGGCTTCATTAATTTATGAGCTTATGAAACACTGAACTATGTTAATTCTCTAGGAGATCCATCTGCCCCAGTGGGAGAATAGGCGAGGCTATCTTTTGCTCCCTGTGATGTGTCATGGTTTGTGTATTTCATGACTGTTCACTTCTGGTTTGTGATCAGTGCAAATCAATGATTAACACTTGAGTCAAGCCGAATCCTGTGGTATCTGAAGTCGAGTACTTAAAAAATAACTGCCATTTGGTCAACAGTGACAAAACATTTTTTTAAAAATCTAAATGGAGGGAAGAAGTGGGTGGAGATGGGAAAAAAGTGGGCAGGACAGGATTTACTTTTCTCATTTGTACTAATGAAACTTTAACTTAGGAAAGGCAGGACCTTCACCCATGCATTACTGGTTTCTGATTCAACAACACAGACTCGACACTTAATCTTGAGTACATTCTACTACTTTTTAAAAATGGGGGTGCAAATGGAGTGAGGTCCTTCAGATGTAACATTTAAAAATGAACTGGTTGTGTTTTAAATCCAAGAGATTAAAAATGGTCAAGTGGTTTTGTCTTTTATTAGGGCCCAAGTTCCTTTGCTTTGGTTAGTGGGGGTTACTCATAGCTTGTGAGTGATTTGCAGAAAGAGAGCTGAACTGTTTGTTTATTTCTTGATCTGTGGGAGGTTTCTGTAAATGCATGGCTACTTTAAAATCTCCAAGGCTACAGAGAAAGCCCTGGACCTAACAGGAGACTATGGGCACACCTCCCCCTACTGGGCACAATTTGCAACTGCTTACTTGTATGGTCTACTGGCAGAGGTGTGTGGGTGGGGGAGGGCTCCCCGACAACAAAAATCTTGGGATTCTAACTCTTGTTCAGGAGGCAGGGGAGAATAAAGATAGGAGTGTGTGTGTGTGTGTGTGTGTGTGTATACGTGCGTTTTCTACCAAACAGGAAAAACAGCATAGATAAAGGCACGGAAGCCAACAAATAGCCTAGTTTAACCGGGAAAGAGGAGTTGTGTAGGAAAAAAGCATGAGAATGCAGCTGGACAGCCAGGTTGGAGCTAGTTGTGGAAGATTTTGAATAAGCAGCTATACAACGGAAACCACGGAGGCTAAATTTGAAGAGAGGAATTCACTCCTTTACTTATCTACTCAGCGGCCGTTTGCCGAGCATGTCCCCCAAGCCAGCTGTTGGCTAAATTCTGCCCACAAGCAGAGATAAATCTCAGTTGGTTCCTGACCTCAAGCAGTCTAGAGTCTATGAGTTGAAATTAGGTACCTAAGTAACCATAATACAAACCAGAAAGTGATGTACCATCTCAAGTAAAACTAGGAAGCAAAAGGATTACTTCCAGCAGTGGACTAGGATAAAGTTTAACAGAAGCTGGTGATGGCAGTAAGAATACACTAGAGGCTGGAGTGAGAGAAGCCAGTTAAAGGGGACCAAATTTTTTTTTTAAGATTTTATTTTTTTTAGGTAATCTCTACACCCAACTTGGGGCTGGAACTTACAACCCTGAGATCAAGAGTCACGTGCTCCACCGATTGAATCAGCCAGGCACCCCCCCCAAATTTTTGAATATCATATCTTCTATCGAATATATACAGTTTCATAATGTGACAGTTTAGCTTATATGTATGAAATTAATGTGGATAAAGAAATCGTGGTATATTCATACAATGGAATATTATTCAGCTATAAAAAAACCCAAAATGCTGATTCATGCAACAATATGGATGAATCTTCCAGACATTATTCTGGACAAAGAAACTGGGCACAAAAGAAGGACAACTACATGATTCTGTTTATATGATAGAATTCTAGAAGAGTCAGAACAAACTATATTCATAAATCAGATCGGTGGTTGACTAAAGTATGATGGTGGAGTGTTGACTGAGTGCAAATGAGCAGGAGGAAACCTTCTGGGGAGATCTTCTATTTCTTTCTTTTTTTTTTTTTTAAGATTTTATTTATTTATTTAATTGACAGAGAGAGAGAGACAGCAAGAGAAGGAATACAAGCAGGGGGAGTGGGAGAGGGAGAAGCAGGCTTCCCGCAGAGCAGGGGGCCTGATGCGGGGCTCGATCCCAGGACTCTGGGATCATGACCTGAGCTGAAGGCAGCCGCTCAACCAACTGAGCCACGCAGGCACCCCAGATCTTCTATTTCTTAAATGGGGCATGGGTTACATAGATGAATTCAGAATTCATCCATTTCCACTTAAATATGTAAATATATCCCCTTAAAATATGGACTTTTATTGTATGTAAATTATACCACAAGAAAGTCTACTTAAAAATTAGGAAATGGTAGGGCACCTGGCTGGCTCAGTAGGAGGGGAATGCAACTCTTGATCTTGGGGTCGTGAGTTCAAGCTCCAAGTTGGGTGTAGAGATTACAAAAAAAATAAATAAATAAAATAAACTTAAAAGATTAGAAAATGGTGAAGTATAAGAACTTACTACGGTCGGCAAGGTATTTAATTTGTAGTTGGTCATTTCTAAACTGTGTTAATTAGGAATTAAAATGTAATTTACTTTAATAAAGTAAATAAACTCACTTTAATAAAGAACTATGCCTTTATTTAAAACAAAGCAAAAAGAGACCAAGTGGAGTGAGTCATTCTCACACATTTCCTGAAGGGGTAGATAGACAGAAGGGAGTAAAGAGAATATTCAAAGAAATAATCATTAGAGAATTTTCCAAAACTGGTGAAAGACATGAATCTAAAGAAAGCATAGCATACACCAAGTATGGATGACTAAAAATGCTTATCTCCATTCATAGATTAATCTACCACAGAAAAACAAGGAACACTAGGGATTTTAGTGGAAATAAAAATAAAAACTGACAAAACTGGAGGGATGAAGATAGCAGAGTGATAATAAAGAGATATACAAAGACTGATCAATCATTTCTCCACTCAAACCTTTCAAATGCTTCCTACATCTGCCCAATTTTTCATTATTCTTGGTACTTTTATTTGAAAACCAAAGTCAGATTTTCTCTGGTTTGTAAAAAAAAAAGTCACTTTTTCAAATGAAGCTTGGAAGGAGTATGAAATTGTAAGGGAGTTACCATGGGTCTGAAGAGCAGTTTGATTTTGCTATTTCAGTGAAAGTTGAAAGAAAATTCCTTGATAGGCAAAATTTCCCATAAAATCTTGCTTATAGAAATGAGTATAGCAGAATTTTTTTTCCTTCAGTATTCAGGCAAGCTCTCCTTAAACTAGGAAAAATGTTATAAAAATGAAATTGAGATAAAAGACCACAAGTAGATTTGAAGCTGCTTAAAAATAGAATGGGGAGCCTTGCCATGGGTTAGTGGTAATGGAAATCATTTACTCTAGACATCTGATTTTATTATTCTATAATCATTCACATAACTATCTGCTTAAGCCATGCATTTGTACATGTTCCTCTCATGCATTCAGATTTAAGGAATAGTTCTGTTTTCTATAAATAGATAAGAAGGGTGAGGAGACAGATAAAAAAAAGGGAGCACTAAATTCAGGCATGAAGTATCTTCCTTCATCCCTGCCCCTGTCCATATCCTTGTCCCTATTCATCCTGCCATTGGCAGAGAGCCCAGAGACCACAGGTTCAGTTATTAAGCAAATTCCTTACAGATGACTCTAAGAAGGGATTTTGGTTATGTCTAATCTGGGAGAAATGTGGTAATTTCCATTCATCTGTTCAAAAGCTCTACCGAGGCTCATGCCTATCAAGGTCATTCAGCATTCCACAAGCGAGTCACTTGCCCCCTTTTCTCTAAAACAATTAAGCTTCAGAGTACTACCTGCCTTTGAGCAGATCGATCTTTCCATAAAAGTGGATGGAGATCATTTCTCTTCCCTGAAAATTGGATCGTGTTCCCAGACATGTGATGTGTACCAATTGGAGAAGTTCTGAATCCTGTGTGAACAAGCTCACGTAGACTCCATTCCATCATAGATCTTGAGTCAGTTTTATTTACTTCCTGTTCCACTTCCATTGCTCATCAGTCAGTGGGGTCATTGTGAGAAATTCACATAATTGTATTATCCCACTGGTGGCAAGGAAGAAGTGAATAAACAGTAGGTTCTCCTCTTAAGAATAAACCCTTACAGAACTGTACTTTTCTTACTGCTGTGGAAAGATCCTTGCATGTATTGGTAACTTGGACCAAAGGTTTCAAAAGCATTTTATTGTTTTTCACTTTTTTAGTGTTTGGGTTGTCCAGTGCCCATTTGTATTAGTGAATGTGACCAATTGTGTTTTTTTATGCATTAAGTGAATGTTTTTTAGTGTAATATTTTAATTACTTTAGTGATTTTTTCCACTATATTTTTTTAGCCTCTTTTTGGTGGTTTCTCCAGAGTTTGCTTTACATAGAATCGACTTCAGATTTACACTAAATTCATTCCAGTTAGATATAAAAATATTACTCTTAAAGAGCTCTATTCCCAATTACTTCTTTTTGGGCTAATATTGATACATATATCAATTCAATATAGTCAACATATTGATATATATATCAATATCAAATATATTTATATGTCATATAATATAATATAAATGTATAATGTGTTCTATATAATTTTATGTCATTTAAAGAAACAGAGAAGGAAGGCAGCATATTTATAGTGTTTGTTTTATTTACCTTCTTGTTTATCATTTCTGGTTCTCTTTGTTTATTCCTAGGGGTTCATATTACCATCAAGTGTACTTTCTTTACTCCAATACAACTTTGCTCCCACCCACTTCCTTTGTGTTATTATTGTCACAAATATTACATTCCTATATGTTATAACCCAACAAAGCAATTATATACACATTATTTTATTTAATTGCTTTTTAAATCAGTTAAGAAAGGAGATGAAATATGCATTTATATCATTTTTTATTACCTTTACCTGTATTGTGTGTGTGTGTGTGCACGTACGTATGTGCATGTGTATGCATGTGCGTATGTTTGAATTACCATCAGGGGTCACTTGCTTTCAGCCTAAAGAACTTCCTTTAGTATTTCTTGTAAGGTGGGTCTGCTAGCAACAGATTCTTTCAGTTTTTGTCTATCAAGGAGTATCTTTATCTTGCTTTCACTTTTGTAATGTAGTTTTGCTGGATATCACATACTTGGTTGACAGATTTTTTTTTGTACAGCAGTTTGAATACATCACCTTCTAGATTTCCTTGTTTCTAACAAGAAGTCAGTTGTTAATCTTATTGGGGTTCTTGTACATGACAAGTTGTTTTTCAATCACTGCTTTCAAGATTTTTCTCTTTACCTTGAACATTTTCTCTTTTAAAAAAAGTTTTCTAACATTTTTAGTATGATGTGTGTGGGTATGGATCTCTTTCTGTGAATCCTACTTAAAGTTGGTTGAACTTCTTGGATGTGTAGGTTAATGTTTTTTGTTTGTTTTAAAGCAAATATGGGAAGTTTTCAGTCATTATTTCTTCAGATATTTTTTCTGCTTCTTTCTCTCTCTTCTCCCCTTCTGATTCTCTGGTTATATGTGAGTTGGTATCCCACATTTTCATGAGGCTCTGCTCATTTTTCATCCTTCTTTTTTCTCTGTGTTCTTCAGAGTATGCGATCTCTCTCGATTTATCTTCAAATTCATACTTTTTTCTTATGCCAGTTCAAAACTACTGTAATATTTTTTTTCATTTAAGTTATTGTATTTTTTAACTCCAGAATCTGGATTTGTTTCTTTCTTTCTTTCTTTTTTTATAATTTCTCCTTATTTTCTCTATTTGATCAGAGCTTGTCATCATACCTTCCTTTATTTCTTTTATTTCTAAGATTTTTTTTTAAGATTTTATTTGTTTATTTGCCAGAGAGAGAGAGAGCACAAGCAGGGGAAGTAGCAGGCAGAGGGAGAAGCAGGCTCCCCACTGAGTGGGGAGCACGATGCAGGGCTTATTCCCAGGACCCTGAGATCATGACCTGAGTGGAAGGCAGATGCTTAACCGACTGAGCCACCCAGGTACACCAGGATTTTTTTAAAGTAATCTCTACACCTAATGTGGGGCTTGAATTTACAATCCTGAGATCAAGAGTTGCACACTCCACTGACTAAGCCAGCCAGCAACCCCCACCCCGACCCCTGGCTTTACTTCTTTAAGCACAGTGTTCTTTAGCTCTTTGAGGATTATTTGTAACGACTGTTTCAGAGTCTTTGTCTGTTATGTGTAACATCTGGGTCCAGACAGTTTCTGTTGTCTGCTTTTTTTTCTTGTGTACGGGTCACACTTTTTGTATCTTTGCGTGTCTCAAATTTCTTGTTGAAACCTGGAGATTTTAATTAATGTCTTGCAGCAACTCTGAATGTTGGTTTTCCCCACCCCCAGGGCATGATGTTGTTGTTTGCTTGTTTATTTGCTTAGTGTCTTGGCTGGAATTTTTTTTTTTTTTTTTTTAGTGAGGTCTACTTTCTCTGTGGTACGAAGCCTCTGAAATCAAAGGGTACAGCCTTGGGCATGTACACAGTCACCCTAGCATAGTGGTAATTTTAGCAGAGCTTCTTTTGCCTTTCATTTTCCCTAATATCAGTCAAGTCGTCTGCCCCTGTTGGTATCACACCCAGCTGTTAGATTCCACTAATTGCCAGACTGAATGCTCTAGTTTTTGACAATGTTTTGGGGGCATAAATAGCCTTATGGTCTGAAAATTCAATCCTCTTTCCAGGGTAGGTTTTTGAGGCCAGTCTTGGAAGTTTGTTCTAACCCCAGGAGTGCTCTATTAATTGTATCTTTCCCTGGTTTTCCTGGGGAAACTAGATGAGCCTGTGGTTTATGAAGCTTTCATCGAAGCTCTCAGCCTCCTCTTAATTGCTTACCACCAAAAATCTCCATTTTTTTTGAGAATGCTTTTAGGCTTTTACTTCCCCACATTCTGTTTCAAATAAAGTCAGTTCTTTTGGGGAGAACTTCAGGGCTCCATTTTATAGCCTGTGTCTGTTCCTTGGCAAAACTTCTGAGTTGTGGCTCCAGAGCTGAAGGCAGGGACAGTGCCATGCCTCTCTCTGGGGGACACCTGTTTTAGCAGCAGGGGGTAGGTGGGGGCAGGAGCCTCTGATCTTCTCAGTTTACCTTTCTTGGTGTGGAACCTCTGACCCATGAGTGAACTGGGATGAGCGCAATCAGAGCTCCTATATTCTCAGTCTGCCATACTTGAGGTAGATCCTTTGCCCTACGAGTAGGGACTTGATAGAAGAAGAAAGCCCTTCACCTCTCAGCCATACTTGCCTGGAATTCAGCCTCTGTAATACAGACCTGGGATGAGAAATGCTTGTGGCCAGCCCCTCGCAGAGAGATACCATAGCCATTGATTGGGAGCTGGCGGGGAGAGAGCCACATTTACTTGGGATAGAGCTTCCATCATGCTAAACTAGTTGGGGTGAGGGTGGGGGAACAGATTATAGCTTAAATCCCCTAGATTTTTACTATTCTTACCAAGATTTAGTACATTTTCCTGATACAAGTTTCCTAATTTCCTTATTATACTTCCTTAGGACAATTTCTTGAGACTTTAAATGGTTGTTTTGTTTTTCAAAAAATTTTGTCACTACTTATGGTTGTTGCACTGACCAGTGGGTACGTGGAGCTCACATCACTATTCTTTTTTTTTTTTTTTTTTTTTTATTTATTTTTTTTTAAGATTTTATTTATTTATTTAAGACAGAGAGAATGAGAGAGAGAGAGAGAGAGCACATGAGAGGGGGGAGGGTCAGAGGGTGAAGCAGGCTCCCTGCCGAGCAGGGAGCCCGATGCGGGACTCGATCCAGGGACTCCAGGATCATGACCTGAGCCGAAGGCAGTCGCTTAACCAACTGAGCCACCCAGGCGCCCTCACATCACTATTCTGCAAGTGGATTGCCCAATTGTCTTTTTAGCATAAAATTTGAATTAATAAAACAACAGCTATCTGCCTCTGTGGCATTAGTTCTATCACAAAATAAGATTTGAGATTGTCTTAATATTTCATAGCTAAATTTTGCACTGATTTAGGTTAAATTGTATTGCTTAGAGCAATTTTACATATATATATATTTGTATATAATCATATTTTCTCTATATATAGAAAGAATTAGATCTCAATTATGAGACAAGTATAAATCCCACGCTTACAGATTTATAAAGAGATTCCATTATGGCATTAGCAGTTGTAGATATTTTCACACATTTCCTGGATTCCATTAAGATAAATAATTTAAAGAAGAGAAATGGTATTTTTTTCAGAATTATTAAGATGTCTGCTTTTCGGGGCGCCTGGGTGGCTCAGTCGTTAAGCGTCTGCCTTCAGCTCAGGTCATGATCCCAGGGTCCTGGGATTGAGCCCCGCATCAGGCTCCTTGCTCCGCGGGAAGCCTGCTTCTCCCTCTCCCACTCCCCCTGCTTGTGTTCCCTCTCTCGCTGTGTCTCTCTCTGTCAAATAAATAAAATCTTTAAAAAAAAAAAAAGATGTCTGCTTTTCTATCATGATTTATTTCTTGTTCACTTCTAAAATACTTTATAAAATTTTCTTAAATGGTGAATACTAAGATATTGTTCAAATTTTCATAAAGAATTAGATGAAACTGGGGCTCCTGGGTGGCTCCGTCGTTAAACGTCTGCCTTTGGCTCGGGTCATGGTCCCAGGGTCCTGGGATCGAGCCCCACATCAGGCTCCCTGCTCGATGGGAAGCATGCTTTTCCCTCTCCACTCCCCCTGCTTGTGTTCCCTCTCTCGCTGTGTCTCTCTCTGTCAAATTAATAAAATCTTAAAAAAAAAAAAGAATTAGATGAAACCAATTAAGATCTGGCTTCTGGTTGTTAGTTTGAGCCCAAGCTAACAAAGTTATAAAATATTAACATATCTGGAAGGAGAGCTGCTTGATTTCATCTTCTGTATGAAAATGAGTCTGTGATTATAGAAGTTTTCATGCGAGAATTAAGAAACACAGAATGTAGAATTTTATGAACACTCTAGTCCAGGCCCTAGAGGATGCCTGTTAGAATTTTTGACGGGTGAGCCTTATGAGCACCTTCGCTTCCTAACAAAGGCCGGCCAATGCTCTGATCCATTTCATGTGTAAGTCATTTCCCCTATTAAGCAAGATGCTCCCTTCTTTTGCTTTCACTGACCAGTGGTAGGTCTATCTTCAGGAAAAATCTAGATCGGTTTCACTTCATCGTCTAAACAAGAGCGTTGATGTAGAACTGATAATGTAATTTTACAATAATTTACAAATAAACCTGCTTGAGAGAAAATATATTGATTAGCAGGCTTGCAGTCACATTTAGCAGCATTATCTAACAGAATGTGGTTTAAACAATGGGGCTTATGAACAACTTTTTTGAGAACTCTGGAGATAGGTGCTTCCAGAGATGGTTAATGTCTTTCTCATGATTGTGCACCCAACATGCATCACTTCCTTACTAACTAAAATAAAGAAGCAGGGAATGGAGGGATCTTTGTTTTCATCCAGGACTTTTTATTCCATTAAGACTTTCAGCAGAAGATTCTCATTTTGTGTCAACAACCAGGGCTGGGTCACTTGCCACCCTTGAACCAATCACTGTCACAGGTAAATAAGGAGCCCATGATTGACTAGGAGTTCTGTCAATCAATACTACTCACCTGGGGTCAGGCACATTGTTGCCTCTGACTTGGACCAAATTGGGATTCAACTCCCAGAAACAAGAATGGTTGTTGGGTAGTCAACTCAGAGTGTCTACCAGGGTATCTGAATCCAAACTTGAAAATTAAACCCTATGATAGAGGGCTTTTTTTTTTTTTTTAAATAGATCTATGCCAAAGTACATTTTTATAAGATTTGAGATATATTTCACACACCATAAAATTCACCCATTTAAAGTGTCCAGTGGTTTTTAGTATATTCACAGCTGTGCAACCACCTCAACTTAATATTTTAGAATATTTTCATCACCCTAAAAAGAAACCCCATACATATTAGCAGTAATTCTCTACTCTATCCCTACTGCCTTAGCCCTGGGCACCCACCATCTCTTTTCTGTCTCTATGGATTTGTCAATTTTGGGTATTTTACATAAATAGAATCATATAATTTGTGATCATTGGTGACAGGCTTCTTTCACTTAGCATAATGTTTTCAAGGTCCATTCATATTGTAACATGTATCAGTACTTGATTCTTTTATTGCCAAATAATATTCCATTTTAAACAAACTTACTTTTTTTTGGTAACCTCTACACCCAACATGGGGCTCAAACTCACAACCCCAAGATGGAGAGTTTCATGCTCTACCAACTGAGTCAGCCAGGCGCCCCAAACTCACATTTTTTAATCTATTCATCAGTAGATGGGCATTTACAAACACTTTTTGGCTATCATCAATAATCCTGGCATAAGCATTTGTGTGCAAATTTTTGTGTGAACATGTTTTTCAATTCCCTTGAGTATATACTTAGGAATGAAATTGCTCAATCATATGGTAACTCTATGTTTAGGATTTTGAGGGATTGCCAAACTATTTTCCAAAGCAGCTGCACCATTTTACATTCCCACCAGGAATGAATGAGGGTTCCAGTTTTTCCACATATTCATGAACACTTGTTATTGTCATCTTTTTTATTTTAGCCATCCCAGTAGGTGTGACATGTATCTCATTGTGGTTTGTTTGTAGGGTCCTTATATCTGATGACATTGAGCATCTTTTCATGTACTTGTTGGCCATTTGTATCTTTTTTCGAGAAAAATGCCTATTCAAATCTTTGCTCATTTTTAAATTGGTTTATATGTCTTTTTATTGTTAATTTGTAAGAGTTCTTTATGTATTTGGATACAAATCCCTGGTCAGATATATGATTTACAAATATTTTCTCCCATTCTGTAGGTTGTCTTTTCACTTTCCTGATCATGTCCACTGAAGCACACAAATTTTTAATTTTCACGTGGTACAATTTATCTATATTTTCTTTTAGTGCTTGTGCTTTGGGTTTGTATTTAAGAAATCGTGTTTAATCCAAGGTCACAAAAGTTTACTCTTATATTTTCTTTTAGGAGTTTCATAGTTTGAGTTCTTATATTTAGGTCAAAGATTAATTTCGATTTAACTTTTGTGTGTAGTGTGAGATGGGGGTATGACTTAATTTTTTTTTACGTGTGAATATCCAGTTGTCTCTGAATAAATTCTTTTCCTGTTGAATTGTCTTGCAGTCCTTGTTGAAAACGACTTGAGCATAATTTGTAAGGTTTTATTACTGGACTTCATTTCTGTTCCGTTGATTCACAAGCCTATCCTTTTGCCAGCACCGCAAGCTTTCACAAACTTGTGTGTCCTTCAACTTTGTTCTTCTTTTTCAGAATTGTTTGTCTATCCTGTGTCCCTTACATTTCCATATGAATTTTATGATCAGTTTGTCAATTTCTGAAAAAATCCCTCTGGGATTTTGATAGGGATTGCATTGAATCTGCAGGTCAATTTGGGAAGTATTGCCATCTTAACTGTATGATGTCTTCTTGATTCATGAACATAGGATGACTTTCCATTACTTAGATCTTTTAAAATTTATTTCAGCCATGTTTTGTAGCTTTCAGAGTATAAGTTTTGCACATCTTTTGCTAAATTCATTCCCAAATACTCTATTTTTTATGCTATTGTAAATAGAATTGTTTTCTTTATTTTGTGGTTGTTCCTTGCTAGGGTACAAAAATGCAGTTGATTATTGTGTATTAATTTTGTATCCTGGCACTTTGTTGACTTAGTTTATTAGTTTTAATCGTTTTCTAGTGGATTCTTTTGGATTTTGTATAGATAAGATCACAGCATCTGTAAACAGAGATTGTTTTACTTCTTCTTTTCCTTCTTCCTTTCCAATCTTTTCTTTTTCTTACCTAAGTGCTCTGGCTAGGACCTCTAGTACAATGGGAGAGAATTGGTGAGATTGGAGATCTTTGTCTCATTCTTGGCCGTAAGTGGAAAGCTTCTAGTTTGTCTCCATTAAACATGATGGTAGCTGTGGTCTTTTTATAGATTCCCTTTTTCCAGCAGAAACCACAGTTAGCATCATGTTCACTAGCATATTCTTGTTCTCTACCCTCTTCAGGCACCAGGATTTCTCTCTCCTTTCCCTTCTTCCTCAGGATGACTTACCAATAATTTACCTGCCGTAGAGCGAAATGAGGTATCATTGACTGAGGGAGATTGCGTTAAGAAATCTTTGTCTAATTGATACATGAAAGACATTTTCCAGTTAAGGAATCTCAGGCATCAGTCATGATCACTGAGGCTGCCACCTGCTCTGGTTGAAGAGAATAAACCGATACTTGATACAAAGTCATCTTTAGAAAAATGATAATATGGAAGCTCTTTCAGAGTTGCAAAGAGTAACACAGCTACTTCAATCTGACATTCCATTTCCCATCTGTTTATGTCAGCTAGTTTTTGAAACCAACCTCTTGAAATCTGAGTTTGGGTGACATTCAGTCCGGTAACAAAAGAAACAGTGGCACCAATGCGGTGGGCAAACGAGCTCTGTTGCCTCAGAGAGGTACTTTATTTATTTATGTCCAACCTTCTTTCAGAAAGGATTAATGCCACTTAAATTACGTGTTGAGGAAATTGGGAGGCCAGAAAGTGAGAACAGGAAAGACAGGCTGCAGGTCTGTTTGGGGTGTGAGCCCTGCCTGGGCTCCTGGAAGATTCCGCCCCTCCCAGAAATAGCTTCTCCTACCCTGCTAGCCAGGGATGTGGAAGGCGATAGAGCATCCCCTTTTCAACTGCCCCAGATGAGGTGAGGCTGTTTGAGCCTCCTGGGACAGAGACAGTGGCTTCTCTCCTAGTCCCACACCTGAGCGAGAGGTAGCAGGTCCTTCACCTACACATATCAATAGTATATAATGAATGTAACATAACTGCAGTGCTAAAATGTCTACCAATCCATATTTTGTCTGTACTCGTTTCCAGATTAACTCTGTTCTAGCATCGTGAGAGTAGTACGTATGGAGGTCTGTGTTCTGTGGTACATATGTGACTACTATTTCATATTTTGTTATTTATCAACCATACCAGATTATTCCCACTAAAAAGATTAATTCATGCTACCAATTGGTTTGGAGCTAGAAATATGAATTTCAGATGGCATAATGAATTCTTCCTCTTAGACATGTTTTTACAACTTCTTTGATGTCAAAGGATGCTGACATTAATCTACATAACACTAGTTCCCGTGGTTTGTTGATGCATTTCTTCCTAATACATTTTACATAATTATGGGATAACTTCCGTGTTTTCTGAGTTTTCAATGAGCCTCCCGGCTTGCTTCATGAAGCAGTCTACAGATGCACCTTTGCTGCCTCATCACTTCTGATATGGTTTACATATCATTTAAAGTTTCAACATTTGTTAAAGATTATTCCACTGCAAAGGTGGTAAAATCAAGTACTCACTTCCTTTCTTATAAAAATGAAAAAAAATAAAAATAAAAATGACCTTCTGTCCTACTAGAAAAAAACTGGAGGCCATCAAATAGGGTCAGAACTTTGTTTTTAAGTCAAAATTGCTGCCATTGTCTCTTTTTGTTTGTCTGTTTCTTACCTAAGAGGCTTCTTGCACGTGCTGCAAAGATAAGTTAAGAAGGAGAAGGAGGGGAAACCCCTGCCTCTTTGGAGCTTCCTCAGGCTTTCTGTGAGCAATGGTTTTGCTTCAGTCTTTCGAGCAGAGATGTCGAGCAGTCTTACCAGCTAAGATGGCAGAAGAACAAGGACTTTTCATGCGAGTCTAAGAGGAGACCATGCCATCTGTGCCCTCAAAAGAAATGGCATCCCTTTACTCATTTACTAAAGCTCCATTCTTGGGACATTTGTTCAAATTTTGACTTGACTCTTTCATGTCAGTGGGAGAGTTCTTTGCCTTCTGTTCTTCTAGAGAGGTTGTTCTCACTATTTCACACCCCCTTTGCTTCTCCCGTTAACCAGGATATGAAACAAAAAAGAGCATT
The DNA here is from genome assembly GCF_004348235.1 of Phoca vitulina. Taxonomy (NCBI): domain Eukaryota; kingdom Metazoa; phylum Chordata; class Mammalia; order Carnivora; family Phocidae; genus Phoca; species Phoca vitulina. The sequence goes on along the minus strand of NW_022589720.1, from coordinate 11,156,010 downwards.
TTTCAGCTTCGTGTACAATATCACCACAGCTATTTTAAACCCCAGTTTCTGCAAATGATCTCCCTTTTTTTTGTACAGGAGGGGAAAAAAATCAGTCTTTCCTATTAGAAAATAAGGTGTGTTTTAGGGAGTTCATCTTTATGTGTGTTTACTAGAGGTTCTGGCTCCATTCTCACAGTATTGTATTTCCCACACCATGCGTGTTCGAGAAAGCGTATGACTGAGCATTAACTTTGCAGGTTGCCCCTTTTTACTTTATCTTCTCCCCCTCCTTCCTCTCCCTTCCCCTCCTCCCCCTTCCTCTTCATCTCATTTGAATGGATGCTGACAGCATTGTCCCAGAAGAATTAGCAGTGGCTGTTTCTTCCACCAGAAAATTATGACTCCGCTTACCTCAGAGTCAACCTGCTGGGAGACCCAGGCATGGCTACAGAACCGAATGACAGTCACGGTGTGACCCCTGTGCTACCATGCTCCGCACTTGTTTGTCACAGGATTTGGTCTTGAGGTAAATGTGACTTAGACAAAAAAATCTCCTTTGCTGAAAAAAATTCCTTTTTTATTGTAAGAGAAAATGTTTCAGCATTTTGGCAAAAATGTAGGGATATTTTTAGTGATTGAGGAAAACTAACAAACCCAACAGAGCTTTAGGTTTAAGTGGGAAATTTGCTTTGGATCTGAAATTTAAGAACAGGTGTAATTTTGCATCTTGGGTTCTGAGGAACACTAAAACCAGAGAAACAAAACACCTAAAGAAATCTATTCTCCTCTGTCTTAGGACACAGATGAGTAAAAACCCTTGCAAGAAAATTCACTCCAGTTTTTTTTTTTTTTTTTTCCCAGCATTGATTTTTCCATCTGACATTAGAGACTAGTGATTATTCAAACAATGCCTCTACTTCATTGCACTTGAAATCTATGTTTATTGAATATTTCTGAGGGTTATTAGAGTTGAAAAATGGTAGCACCATTTAACCAAGCTGGTAAACAGGAAGGTTAATTAAATATGCCATGATTATCAATTACTAAAACATGAAGATAAAACAGACAATTTTTGCTATAATCATTTTTTATTTTATGATTCAGAAAGTATCTTAGGAGTTTTCAGGTCATGAATTATCATTATGAATATCAAGGCTATTCCTATTTGGAAATGCCCTTTTTTTTTTTTTTCAGAGAGAGAGAGCATGAGCTGGGGGAGGGGTAGAGGGAGAGGGAGAGAGAGAATCTTAAGCAGACTCCACACTGAACACAGAGCCTGATGTGGGGCTCAGTCCTGGGACCCTGAGATCATGATCTGAGCTGAAATCAAGAGTCAGACGCTTAACCGACTGACCCATCCAGGCGCCTCTGGAAATGCTCTTTAATAGAGGAGTGGTGTAAGGCACCACAGTACTTGGTTGGTTCAACATCTTGGCTCCAACTTTTATTATATGTGTGATTTCAGACACATTAGCTGGGTCAATTACCTCTTTCCACCCTGGTGCTATGTGACCCAGTAACATCTAATAACAAGCATCCATGAGTTTGTTGGTGTTCCCTGATCTAGTCTGGGCTAAGCTGGGCCTGTCTTTAATCTGCGAGTTAGGTCCGGGCCTGCTTCACAGATTTCTCAACCTCCTTGGGCCAGCAACACCTACCCAAGACACATTTTTCTCATAGTGATGGCAGAAGCCCAGAAGTGCAAGCCACCATGCCATCACATTTTAAGCTTCTACTCATGTCTTAGCTATGAACATCCCTTTTCCCAGAATAAGTCCTATGGTGCTAGCCCAACAAATACGGGATGGGGAAAGTTACACTTTCCTCATCGAGGTTGGGTGTGTGCAGGTGAATATTCCCTGAGTAGTCATCTAATCTAACATATTATTTCAGCTTTCTAAACCTTCATTTTCCTCATCAGTAAAATTGGGACAATAGGAAGCTCCCCAGGATTGTGGTGAAAATTCTATGCGACATTGTAACGTGAAGTACAGAGAGCAGAGAGGATGACCACTAGGCTTCCTGGGATGTGGCTGTTGTCACCATTAGAAGAACTACCGTAGACTCACGGGACAGCACATAGGAGGAGATGTTCAAGCATCATTTAATAATTTCAAGTATACAGAAGAGCTGCAAAAATAGTACAAAGAATTTTTTCTTAAAAAGAGAGAGACAGCATGAGTGGGAGTGGCTGGGGGGGAGGAACAGAGGGAGAGGGAGAGAGAATCTCAAGCAGACTCATGCCCAGCATGGAGCCCGACACAGGGCTCAATCTCAGGACCCTGAGATCATGACCTCAGCCAAAATCAAGAGTTGGACGCTTAACCGACTGAGCCACCCAGGTGCTCCAGTACAAAGAACTTTTGCCCTTCACCCAGATTCACCAGTTGTTAACATTTTGCCACATTTGCTTTTCCTGAGCCATTTGCGACTTAGTTGCAGACATCATGGTCTCTTATCCCTAAATGCTGCCAGTGTCTATTTCCTCAGAACAAGAACAGTCTGTTACATAGCCAGGGCACAAATATCAAATGCAGAATATTTAACATTGATTCAATATTATTACATACTATATAGTCCATATTCAGATCTCCCCAATAGTTCCATTAATTCTATGAATGTAATTCACCTCCTCCTCCCCTCTCCAATCCAGAACCTATTCCAAAATCACACCCCATATTTAGTCTTCAAGGTTTTTGTACTCACCTCTAATCTGAATTCTTCAGCTTCTCTATCTCCTGTGTCATTGTTTTTAAAAAGGTCAATTATTTGGTAGACTGTCCCTGGGTTTGCTTTTTTCTCATGTTTCCTCATGATTACATTAGGTTATGCAGTTGGGGCAAAACACTTCATGAGTGGGATTGTGTGCTTCCCAGCGCATCGCATCAGGAGACACGTGATGTCTGCTTGTCCCATTATTGGCGAGATTAGCTTTGATCCTCTGACCGAGGTGGTCGTCTGTCAGGTGTCTTTACTGGAAATCACTATTTTCCTTTGCAACTTATGAGAAATCTTTTGTAAAAGGCTTTGGGGCTATGTACATATCCTGTTGTTCTTCATACATTCACCCTACTCTTTGCAACCATTGATAAGTCTTCCCCGAATCAGTTATTACTCTGACAGTTATGAAAGGGTGATTTTTGAACTCCATTGTGTCCCCTGCATTTATTAGTTCACATTTTGCTATGAGGAATCCCTTTCCTTTCATCCCCATTTATTTACTTAATCAGTATGGACTTGTGGATTTTTATTCCATTCCATGGATTATAGGATGCAATACATACCTTTTATTATATTTGGATGTTCGAATTGTCCCATATTTGGCCACTTTGGAGCCCCTTCGAGCTGGCTCCCATGTCCTTTTGATTCCATCCTTATTTTTTGGCATAAAAGTCGTTCCAGGGCTCATGTACTTTTTTTGCTCCAGTTCTGGAATTAGCCATTTCTCCAAGGAACCCTGGTTTAATATGTTCCTTTGCCTTCAGGCTGAGTCGTATTAATTCAGATGAAAACTCAAACCATAAGCTCAGTAACACAGGTTTAATAACATGATCAGGAGCACTCTGAGGAACTGTACACACAAACATGTTTTACTGATTTTTACGGAAGAACTGCAAGTTGATGATATTGTAAAATATTAGAATTTGGCAAATTGACTAATGCACAAAAATTGCATTATTCATTAATTGGCCATGCCAAGTATATTTTTAAAAATTATTATTGTTGTGTGTGTGGTTTTTTGTTTGAATTGAAGGTCCCTTACTGGCCCTGCTTCCATGAGTGGCCCCACCAGGGCACAGGGGAGGGGAACCAGGCAGCTCAACAACATTCATCTGTGTCATCTCCACAACATTCCAGAACTAAATAGACAAGCACAGAGTCATTATTGTGGTTAGAAGTTGGCAACATGGGAAAAGGGAGGAACAGGTAGGGAATTGGGGTGTCATTAAAAAAATACAGCCCTCTCTCCCCACCTGGGATGCCTGGGCGGAACTTGGTCTGCTTCAACCCAAGAGGAATCAGAAGATCAAAAGTGATTTGGGAAGGCCAGAACCTTCAGGGATGGAGGGGGGAGGAAGGTCAGAGGGAGAGAGAGAATTGTAAGCAGGTTCCATGTTCAGCGTGGGGCTTGCTTGATCTCACGACCCTGAGATCATGCATGACCTGTAGCTGAAACCAGGAGTTGGAAGCTCAACTGACTAAGCCACCCAGGTGCTCCCCTCTCTCTCTTTTTTAAAGTTTATTTACTTTTTATTACTCTCTACACCCAACATGGGGCTCAAACTCACTACCCGAGATCAAGAGTTGCATGTTTTTCTGACTGAGCCAGCAGGTACCCCTCTTTCTCTCTTAAAAAAAATCGCAGTTAAATACGATGAAGAATCTGGACATTGTCTTGACTGTTGTACAAGAAAGATGTCGTCGGTCTGAATGTGACACATAAATTTCAGTGACCATATTAGCAGAAATAATTCATATGATGGCATGAATTAGGAGCTCAGTAGGCATGCCTATTCTTTAAACCTTCCTACTAACAAAGAGCCTTTTGGTCATGATATCCGGACAGTCCAGTGGGTTAGTCATTTATGAATTGATTCTTTGCTGTCTCCTTCTACTTGTCCTCTTTTCTAGTTTTCTGCTTATATTCCCATGGATGTCAAACATAGTAACCTCTCTCCATCTCACATTCCTGAGGATGCTGACTTCTCGAAGAGGCTGGGTTTCTTCAGGCCTCGGCCAGGAGAAAAACACTTTGGGTAGGAGTCTGTCCCTCTCGTGTGGCTCCAGAGCTACTCAGATAGTACAAGGGTTTGGCTGGAGCCAGGGGGAGCTGCAGAGAATTCTAGCTCTGGCCGCGTTGAGGGGCGACACACCAGCCTCCTTCTACCAGCCTCCAGTGAGTGTGGGGTGGGGACTTGAACTTGCCCTCAGGCTGGGGCAGGGTGAAGAGGGTGAGAGAGCGTGCATGCATGCCCACAACTCTTTACCGTGCCCATGACAGTCCCTACAACACCATCTCTTAGTGCAAAACTGCATGAAACCGCTCCTTACTGGTGAATCCTAAGCACATTTTTAGTGCTTTGTCTGCAATTGACAATATGGTTAATCTAATTTATAGTATTGGTATGTGTGTGCTTATCTGTCTGCTTTCCAAATTTTTAGTCAAGCACCTTGAGATCAGGGATGTCTCTAGCTCACCTTCACATACCTCATAGTCAGTGAACAATGAAAGTGTGCAATAACTATTTGTTGACCTGAAATTTGATGATCTCCTTCATCCCCAATATCCAACTATGCAATGTATTCATCCACAGGGTTTTGTTCCCCCAAATCATTTCTCCTTAAACAGGTGACACTTAGACCAACACTTCGGCAACATTTAGGTCCAGCTTGGACCCTCATCACTTATGACAAATCACATTGTTTAAAAATGGTGATCGGGGACGCCTGGGTGGCTCAGTCAGTTAAGCGGCTGCCTTCGACCTGGGTCATGATCCCAGGGTCCTGGGATCGAGTCCCACATCGGGCTCCATGCTCAGCAGGGAGCCTGTTTCTCCCTCTCTCTCTCTCTGCTTGTGCTCTCTCTGTCAAATAAATAAAATCTTTAAAAAAAATGAATAAAAAAATAAAAATGGTGATCAGGCACTGGTCTGATCTTGTTTTAATAAGGGAGCACATTCCATACTCAAGAGGGCGTGAGGGCAGCAGGGCTCCCTGCTGGGCAGGTCTGAGCCACCATTTGAGTGGGAAGGTTCCACAGAGTTTCCACAAATACCACCTTTCAGAATTGAATTTCTCCTTGACGGTTCTAGAATAACAGCCTCTTTATTTATATCTGTTTGACTAACTTCATTAAATCTTTAATCCCCAAAGCATAAGTGTTGAACATGCTTAATCATTTACATGAGTGATTAAAATAAGAATTGGAGCTTTTCTTCTTTTTAAAAAATTTATATATTTATGTTGAGAGAGAGAGAGAGAGCGGTGGAAGGGGCAGATGGAGAGGGAGAGAAGGAGACTCCCTGCTGAGCGGGGAACTCGGCGCGGGGCTCAAACCTATGACCCTGAGATCATGACCTGAGCCGAAATCAAGAGTTGTTCGCTTAACTGACTGAGCCACCCAGGCACTCTGAGAATTGGGGCTTTTCTTAAAAAAGAAATAATAGTTGAGGATAAACCAGAAATATGAACTCTGCTCCCTCACCTCGTCATCCTTGAATCTGCGCCAGCTCAAGTACTGGGCTCTGGAGACCCACTGTGCTGGTGGGACTCTCAGCTCCGCCACCTTCTGATTGTGCCATTTGGACGAGCTCCTTAACCTCTCTCTGCTTCTATTTCCTCATCTTTAAAATGGGCATTATAACCATTCATCCGATCCCATAACATTGTTGTGAGGCTTAAAAAAGTCAACATGTATTTACAGCTCCCCGTGGAGCCGGCATGTGGCATGCTCTGGTGCCTGTGAGCAATGTGGTGAGACCGTAAGGTGTCCAGTGAGCATACATGACAAGGCTCTTCCAGGGACACTGTGCCCTTCAGAGCCCATTTTCGTTCCTCTCCCAATACTAAAAACAGCTGAAAGCTTTGCTGATTGTTGAGGGACAGCTAAATTAGCCTTTTGGGGCTTGGAAGTATTTCCGGGCTGAGGTTATAGGTTTATGGAATGGAGTTCCCTCTCCTTGGGTCCCTAAGACTCTGGGATTCTTGAAGGATCCAGCTGCCTTCCGAGAGGACACAGAAGTGAGGGGAGCCAGGCCCAGGGATATTTGGATCAGGGGACTCATGAAGAGGAAAGCGACTGGGAGGACAGTAAGGAGGAAGGAGGACCAAGGTACCAAATGCCAGGCTTTCAGCAGAAGTAGAAAGATGCTGTCGATGACATTAGCAGGAGTCGAAGCTTGCAAAGACTTACTCACCAGGCTTAAGTGCACTTTAGGCAGATGCAGGGTGACTCTGAAGGGCAGTGAATCTCGAGGATGCTGTAAAAGCTCATTTATGGGACTCCCCGCCTGCCCACGAACATTCTGTCTCTCTCTTTAGAGAGGCTTGTGACATCTTACTCTGTGCTTTCTAAATGGGGGCTTGCCTGGCCTCAGGCAGCCAGGTACAAACCTAAACCCAATGTCCACGAAAGGGAGTATGGCACCGATAGGGACAGGGGTAGCCTTCTGGCCACTGGCCGTGCCCTTTCGGTTTCTCCTGCCTATTTCCTTGGCATGCTTGCAATCTGTAGTCTGCCTAAGGAGACCCCTCCTGGGATATTGGGGCCCCAGATATTTGAAGAAACCTGAAAACAGATTTTGATGTTCAGGCAGCTCTGCAATGAGTGAGTGGCACAGGGTATGTTTGGGTATTCATTGTAGTTTCATTTCCGCGTTCATATTTGTTGGCTTCTCTTTTGACCTGTTATGCTTCATTGTATTTTGTTTTAGTTCCTTGGCTTCCTTGATCTACACGCAACATCTCCAACACTGTAGAAGTAATTCAAATAAAATATTGTCTCTCTTCCGTAAGAAAATGGATACATGATTTTTTTTTTTTTTTTTTTTTTTTGCTGAGCAAATGGCTAGCACACTTACCTGGTGCTGCCTGCATTTGAGAACCCCTGTATCCTTCACCTCCCATCATAGGGAGAAAATGAACACTTTGAATTCCACAGTGGATTTGTGGAAAGGTTTCTAATTCCACAATGCTGAACTGTTAAAATGGCGTGGCCTATGAATGATCTCATGTCACTAATACAAAATGAAAATCCCTGCAGGCAATTGCTTTTCCTAATTCTGTTTGATTTTCTGAGAGCAGACACCATTATTCAAAGCACACATGAAATCATGCACCTGGGCATTTAGATTTGGGACTGAATCTCCTACAGACCTGAGCTTGAAAAAGGGCTTCAGGGAATTAGCATTTTCCCAGCAGCAGATTTAATAACCCCCCAAAAGGGTTTGTGAACCCTACTGTCCATCATGGAGCTTGGTTAGTTTAAAGTGCCATACAAGGGAAATAGATTTTATTAAGGAGATTTCTATTCTACCGACAAGGTATTTGGAAAATTGTAATAGACATAAAAAACCAATCATGTATTATGAGATGATTTGTCAGGTTTCTGTTAAGAATTTTTTTTTCCTGGTTTATGCTATTTGGTACTGCAAATAAGCAGTGCTAAAAAAAATGTCTTAGATAGCAGCTTGCTTTGGAAAAATGCAATCCAATCTGTGTGGAATCTAGAAAGGAAAGCCCCTTTCTACCATGACTATGCTTTTTCTTTATGCATCACTCATTCATTCATTCCTCATTTGGGTTCCACTGTTGTTTTCCATGTTAAGTGCAAAATTCCTGACCCTTGATGATGGCTTTTGTGAGAATCTGGAGGGACAGAGGGAACATCTTTCTCTGATGCTTCCTTTTCTTCTCATTCTAGAATCATGTGTCCATAGGTTTATATATCTGTAGGACCTGAATCTTGTAGGGGAAATAGCATCTGTAGCATGCTGGGGTGGGTGGGTGGGGTGGGCCAGGGCCGAGGGAGGCAAGAGGGGGCTGCAACTGAACCATGGCCCTTGGCCATCCAGCTGTGATCCCAGACAGGACAAGGCTGTGGTTCCTCCAGGCTACTTTGACTCAATCTTCTGCTGGTAAGGAGGCATCGTCAGTAGAGCTCCTGGATTTTCTAGAATGATTGTTGCAGTTCCTTGCTTTGAATTGCCACTGGAAATTTCAGCAGCCTACATTTTATGTGATTTTTTTATTTATAATCACCCATCTATTCACACAACAAGTATTTACTGAGTATCTACCATGTGCCAGGCATGTTTCTGGTGCTAGAGATAAATAGTAGATACAATTCCAATAATAGAAATGCTGGTTTAGTGGGAAGGAAGACATTAAATAAAGAATAAGATGGGGGGGGGCATGGTGAAATAGGTGAAGGGGATTTAAGTACACTTATCATGATGAGCACTGAATAAAGCAGAGAATTGCTGAATCACTATATTGTACACCTGAAACTAATATAACACTGTATGTTAAGTATACTGGAATTTAAAAAATAAAGAAAAAAATTGAAAAAAGAAGAAGCACAAAATCCCCCATAATCTTAGCACCTTATTTTAAACAATTAAAAAAGAACAGCACAAATATATAATTACAGCAGGGGTTGGCTCTCAGGAAAAAAAAAAAAAACAAACAACTCTGTGTGCATTGAGCGACTCTGGCAGGGGAACCTGTTTTAGAATGGTGGGGATCAGAGTGGCCCTCTTTAGAAGTAAATTTAGGTAGAGACCTGAAGAATGACTGGGCATTGGCCAGGCAAAGAGTTGAGCACAAGAAGATTCCAGGTAGAAGGAACAGCATGCGGGAAGACCCTGTGTCGGGGCAAAGGAAGGCTAGTGGGATGGGAGTATAGTGAAGACAATAGATGCTGTTGGTGGGCCCTCTGTTCTCCTGTGGCATTCTGCAATCGAGGTCATGTTATGGCTTCCTCCAGCAGGTTCTGGGACTCTCCATCTGAGGGCATGTCTGCCATGCTCATCCTGTGCACTTCAGGGCAGCTGGGAAGTACTGGGAAGGGGGGGGGGTCCTTGAGAGTAGCCATTAGCCAATGGTGATTAGAGTCAGAGGATAAATGCCTCAGCTTCCTCATCCCTCCGGCTGCATAACTTGGAGGCATGTCCTACTCCCCTTCCTAACAGATCCTAGCACGACTGAGCCCCGGTTTTCTGCAGGGGTGACAACTCATGTACACACCACGCACTGCTCTCCTTCTTCATGCCACTCTCCCACATCCCTCCTGGTACTTCTTGAGGCCACCTCACAAATAAACTACTTGCCCTTGAATCCTTGTCTCCTGGTCTGCTCCTGGGGAAGCCCTACATAAGCTAGCGAGGGAGGAGGCTGAAAGGAAGGCAGAAGTCAGAGTGTGGAAGGCTGGGGTTCTCAACGCCTGGTCCCTGGAACCCCAGTGTTGCCTGAGACCCTATCAGGGAGTATGAAAGGTCAAATCAATTTTTTACGATAGTGCTAACACTAACATCACCATTGTGATGTTTCACTGTGAAAATGCAAACCAAGGGTAGGTAAAACCAATGGAGCTTTAGCACAAATCGAAGCTGTGCTACAATTCATGTTCTTCACTACATACGTTTCCAAAAAAAAATTTGCAAGTTTTACTTAAAAATGTCCTTGATGAAGCTGTAAGAATGATTCCTTCTTATTAAATCTCTTCTCCTGAGTATAGTTTAAAAAAATCTGTGTAACGGAATGGAAAACATGCATAAAGCACTCTGTAGACACCAACTCCAATGGTGGTCTTGAGGAGAAGCACTTGAGTTGCGAGCTGAACTAGTCTCGTGCTTCATGGGGCACTAATTTTGCTTGAAAGAATGACTGGTGGATGATCAAACTATGATTATTCACACTTGGATGTCTGCCAGACACTTTCTCAAAAATGAACAAAGTGACATTATTTGTTGCCAATAATAAAATGTGAACTTCCAAGTGAAAACTAGAATTTTGGAAAACCTGTATCTGTCATGGTTAGGTTGAGAGCTTCCTAATACTTAAAGTCTTTTCTGGGGAGATGGGTGGTGATATTAACAGGTGTGATTTTTTTTGGTACTGTGTAAATGTACTATGGCAACATTTTGGAAGATATGACTGACTCAGTGAACCAATATTTTCCAAATGACCAATCTATGATGGTTCAAAATCATATATGGTGATGGGGCACCGGGCTGGCTTAGTTGTAGCACATGAGACTCTTTATCTCAGGGTCATGAGTTTGAGCCCCATGTTGGGTGTAGAGATTACTTAAAAAACATCATGTATGGGTGAAAGATCTATACAAATGACAAGATAGCCCAGTGAATTTGAATATAATAAAGTATGAAAAGGTCACTGATATGATTTCATATTCCACATTATAACTAACCATCAAGAAGTGACCATATGCTGAGATTTGGTGTAACATCAAAAAAGAATACCCATGGGGTGCCTGGGTGGCTCAGTAACCAATTGCATCTGACACTTGATTTCAGCTCAGGTCATGATCTCAGGGTCATGAAATTGAGCCCCATGTCAGGCTCGGTACTCGCATGGAGTCTGCTTGAGATTCTCTCTCTTCCTCTCCTTCTGCCCCTCCTCCTGCTCAAGCTCTCTCTCTAAATAAATAAATAAAATCTTAAAAAAAAAAAAGAATACCTACAATGATCTGAAATTCCTATTAAACAGTCCATTTTCCAGCTGTATGTCTGTATGAGGCCAGCTTATCAACATACTGTATCACAACAGATTGAATGAAGGTGTGAGAATTCAGTTGTCTTCTATTAAGTCAGGCACTTAAGAGATTTGCAAAAACGGGGGCGCCTGGGTGGCTCAGTTGGTTAAGTGTCTGACTTCGGCTCAGGTCATGATATTAGGGTCTTGGGATGGAGCTCCGCGTAGGGCTCCCTGATCAGTGGGGGACTCAGTCTGCTTCTCCTTCTCCCTTTTCTCCACCCCCGGCTCCTGCTCTCTCTCTCTCATTTTTAAAAAGAGATTTGCAAAAATGGGAAACAATGCCACCCTTTTCACTAAACATGGTTTGCTTTGGAAAGTGGAGTTAGTCTTCATAAACTTGTTATTCGTGTAAATCATATGTGTCATTTATATTAATATGCAATGGTGTTATTTTTACTTAAAATACATTCATAATTAAAAATAACATTTTCTCAGTTTAATTTTCTAATGTTGATAGATATAACCCACATACATAAAAATTGTATGGTGACATAACATAATAAAATTAAATTAAATTAAAAAAAATGAATTTTGGAAGGCAAAAAAACCAAAAATCCTTTCAGGGATAAGTAAGAGGTTGCTTCTTTCGGAGTGGGTAGCAGAATGAGAAGCAGGTAAGTGTCCAAGTTCCCCGGGGGGGATGTGCAGAGGTGCCCGCGAGGGGGGCTCCTGCCTGCCGGGGAGCTGTGTGTCTGGCGGGGCCGGAGCGAGTGCTTGGCGGGAGCACAGAAGTCGCGCAGCGTCGGGGGAAGCCGTCACCTCCAGCAAGGCTCGCCGTGAAGTTTTGTCAGCCCTGGAGCTTCTCTCTCGCTCCTTCCAGGAGCAGTGCCCAGCTTCTGGCGCTCTCTTGCAGAGCTGGCAGCGGATTGGGAGCCAAAATACAATCCTTTCTCTGTGATCCCTTCGCAAAAGGGGGATTAGTCCCGAACGAGACGTTTCTGGTTCAGGTTTGCACCTTCACCTCCTTCCTAGGCTTCATTACATGCGAAGACTTCATTAGCTCGGGTGGTATCCGCAACAGAGACCGTTTTGACAAAATGATCTGGTTTTGGAGATTTTGCTTTGTGCAACTTTGCAAACTCTTCACAAGAATTTCCCCCAAGCAAAATGTATTCTTTTAATGTCACGATGGGAAGCAATTGCAAGTCAGAAAAATGAGTCCCTTTCCTTCCCCTCTGGCTGGTGGTCTGATTCTACCTTGGAAAATTTCATCAAACCCGTTTCCTCCTCTCTCTCCTTTCCACTACAGTTTGTTGCGGGTCTTCATCCTCTGCACTCTGGATTTCTACAGCATCTCCACTGATCGTCTAGTGACATGAATTGCTTTTGTCTATACCCCTCTTCACGCCCGCCTCCCCTGCCCTGCCCTCCCCAGCTTGTGCCTTCCCACTGGCTGAGGAATGAAGACTGTTCTCCTGAACAGGGGAGGTCACAGATGTACCGATGCTCACCAAATAGCCACGCGCTCCTCCACATTTCCCAGCCTCCCTTGCAGTCAGGCTGGGACCATGTGACCAGGTTTGGGTCAGTGGGAGAGGTACATAAGCAACTTAGCCCCCTGTAGACCAAGCCCTTGACTGCTTCCCGTGGTACCCTCCAGCTCTCTGTCCTGCTGCCATGACCTTGTAGCTATGTGTGTGTTGTGGGTTGAATTGTATCATCGAGTTATGGAGGATGAGGTCATTAGGGTGGGCCCTAATCCCATCTGACTGATGCGCTTATAAGAAGAGGGAAATTCGGACACAGAGGGAAGAAAGCCAAGTGAAGGTGGAGGCAGACATTGGGACTGGGATTATGTTGCCTCGAACCCAGGAATACTTGAGGCTACCAGAAGCTGGAAGAGGCAAGGAAGGATCCTTCCCTAGAGGCCAAGGAAGGTGCATGGCCCTGACGACACCTGGGCTTCAGACTTCTGGCCTCCAGATGGTGAGACAATCATCTCTGTGGTTTTGAGCCCCTCGGTTTGTGACGCTTTGTTAAGGTCGCCTTGGGAAACGACTATAGTGCACTATACTGTTTTCCTGGGCAGAGGAGCTGCCTGGACTGCCTCGGGCTTCTTGTGAATGAGAAATAAACATTTACTGGGGCAAGCCGTGGAGATTGAAGAACATAGTTGTTACCGCACACATCCTGGCTTATCCTGATGCATTCCGTATCTAAGCACTTCCACCAAAGCTAATATTGGTTGTACTATGTTAGGATTTGGTGTGTGTGTATATCACTTGCTAGAAAGTGAGTTCCTTGAGGCCAAAGAGAATACCTCTAAAGTTTACATCTTGTTTCTGGCATAATGTTTAATTCAAAGTGCCAAATTAAGGGCATTAGTGAAATTAATTCTAAGAGAAGCTTATGCTAGCCTGGCTCTGGGAAGGTCAAAGGCGCCCTGCTGCTGGAGGTCTGAGATCTGACCTTGTTATTTGCCAGCAGCAATACCCAAGATGTGTCTCAGCCTCCCCGAGGATGTTGCTTCACAAACGTGGGCAGTCCGGCCTTTGTAAACACTATGCAGGGAGGCCTCGTGGATCTCTGAGGTTTTACGTTCAGACTATAATTACCTGGGCTCACCAAGCGACTGAAAGATCCAAAGCCCTATCTCTTTAGTAGGTGGGGTGTGTGCATAGTTGTGTGTGTGTGTGTGTGTGTGTGTGTGTGTGATTGTTGGCAGGGACGAGGAGGGTCTCTTAGGGATTCTGAGGGCCAGAGGTCCGTGTTACTGCTTTTCTTTCTTTTTTTTTCAATTTATGTTGAATTTTATTCCATTTTTTAAAAAATGAGAAAATTGACATATAACATTATATAAGTTTAAGGTGCACAATGCATTAATTTGATATACTTACATATTACAATATAATTACCACTGTGGGAATCATGTTCCATAGTTATCATTTCTTTTTTGTGGGAGTGTTATTGCTTTTTCTAAGGTACCAGCCAGGCAATATGTCAGAGTGCAGATTGGATTTTTCTCTTATTCTTTAACACTCTTTGAAGAGTTAAAAACATTCAGAAAAACACAGATTAAAAACACAATCAACATATGTACAATCCAGAATTAATAAATGCTAACATTGTTGATTTTACCTTTTTTTTAAAAGATTTTATTTATTTATTTGAGAGAGCGAGAGCTTGAGTGCGCAGTGAGGGGAGGGGCAGAGGGAGAGGGGCAAGCAGACTCTGGGCTGAGCACAGAGCCTGACTCCGGGCTAGATCTCATGACCCCGAGATCAGGACCTGAGCCGAAATCAAGAGTGGGACGCCTAACCCACTGAGCCACCCAGGTGCCCCTTTACTTTGTATTTTTTAAAAATAAGAGGTCATTACAGATAACGTTGAGCTTTTCATTTGTTCCTCCATACAACTCCTGGATGGTCCCACGTCCTTGTCACTACTTTTGTAAATCTGATGTGTGTTGTCACAGTTCATGCTTTTGTACTTTACATACAACAGACTCACATATAAATATGTAGTTTTACCTAGTGTTTAAAATTAAATAAATGGTATAATACTATGTGTACCCTCCTAAAATGGATTTAAAAAAACATTGTTGGGGGCTCCTGGGTGGCTCAGTAGGTCTGACTTGGGCTCAGGTTGTGATCTCAGGGTCCTGGGATCAAGCCCCACATTGGGCTCCCTGCTCACCTGGGCCTTACACAGAGTAGACAGTCAATGAACTACATAAACAAGTTAAAAAGCGAACAGATGCTTGGAGACACCCTCTCAAAAATAAATAAAAATTCATGGCTTTTCATGTAGGGGGAGGGCTCAAATCACTTCCTCGACTATCAGCTGAGGGACTTGGCTGTTAGAAACTGTGGGCCACTGTGGCGCCATTCCTTCTCGATGGCTGAGGAAGAAGTGGTTTTCATTCAGGAATTCCTTCCCAACATTTCTTGGAAAGTTCCTATGTTTTTCCAAATCCCGAATCCTGAGGATAAAATCAGACAAGAAATGGGGAAAACTGATCATTCTTACGTGAGAATTAAAGCTTAACAATCCACCTGGAGACATTGCTGGTTAGGAGTCCGCTGAAGTCCGGTCGAAAGCAGGAGCACGGAGCGATGGCAAAGGGCTCACAGGGTCAGGTCGACACTTCTGGAAAGACAAGAGAACTTAGGAGAGAAGCAGTCACGATCTACTCAGTCAGTCTTCACAAATAGCTGTTGTGTGAGTGTTCGTGGCCCTGTCTCCTGCCAGTGACAAGTCATTCCTGCAAATAAAAGAAATGCTAAGAAGTTCAAATGCACAGTGGGCTTTATACAAATGCTATGCGCAGGGTTACAAGAAATAGTAAGTTTGGAAACAAAATACACCCTTAAACAGCAATTCTGGGAAGTGAGCACAGTGCTGCCAACCTTGCTGGGAGGTCCAAATATGCGATTCAAACACCGTCCTATAGCATTTGCTGGTGTTTCCCAGTGTTTGAATATTTTCTGTAGGTTTCAGTGCTATGTAAAATTGACAATATTTTCATTGTATCAAGAAAGGAAATAAGCTTATGTTTCACTGTTTTTTTACGTCAACAAATGTTATGAAAAAGTATATAATAGCTTCTGATTTTCGGAATTTCTGAGAATTCTTATTTCTCACCCTTGAATCCCAAAGGTGAATATCCGCTGAGAATTTGGGAACACTAAAAAGCTTTGTCAGTTAACCTGGGGACCCTTTGTTGTTGGAAAGCAAGTCAAGAAAAAAGCACATACGCTTGAGCAGAGCTGGAGAATGGTCATTATATCACAGGGAGTGGGGTCAAAAGTGTGGGTATAGAAGCAGTCCGGGGGGAGAGCCGAGGCAGATGAAAAGGAGAGACAGAGTGGCACTCTTGGGGCTCCCCATCCTAGGAACCCAGCGACCAGGCCCAGGCCTTCCCTTTGCACAGCCAGCAGGATGAAGCCTCCCAGGGTTTGCGACACACACAAAGAGACTGGATGGAAGGGCTTTCTCCTTCAGAGAGGAGTAGTGTCCTGAGAAGGGGGCATGCTGGGTTCAGGGGGCTTGAAGGAGATGATGGTGACATAGGGTACAGAGACATCCATGGCCTCTGGAAGTCTAGGCAGTGAAACCTCATGTTGATTTTGGGGGGTTCAAGGGGATGAGCTGTACCAGGCTGTCCCGTTGTAGATGACCTGACGAACTCAAGCCCCCACGAGGCTGGAATCAGAATTCGAGTGTTTGATAGCAATGGGGGCTGTCCTGGGGTTACATTTTTTTTTGAGAGAGAGAGAGAGAGAGAGTGAGCATGTGTGTGCGAGTGAGTGGGGGTGGGGGGTGGTGGTAGAGGGAGAGGGAGAGAGAGTCTTAAGCAGGCTCCACACCCAGTGCAGAGCCTGATGCAGGGCTGGATCTCATGACCCTGAGATCATGACCTGAACTGAAATCAAGAGTCGAATGCTTAATCAACTGAGCCACCCAGGTGCCCCTGGGGTTACATTTTTATTTACCACTTGATTTGGCTCAGATGCCAAGAGCCAATACTTGGTGAAATATGGCAACTTTTTCAGAGGCATGGGAAATGCCTCTGGGGAGACCCCTCATTCAAACCTCTACGCCATTCTCAGATTTCTAGAAAAGTCGAAGGGTAGAAATGCTGTGACCTCAAGGAAGATGTAATGCCATTACCACCAATGAAGGAATTGGATTGAGAGTCAGAAAATGGCCTATTCGTACAGGCTAAATAGAGGTAGGTCAGGCCTGGCTTTGATCATTAACCCAAAACTCTCATAAAGACTCCACCCTTTCCTGCGTACCCCAAACTGCAGCTGCTACCATAGAGCCTGGCTCTCAAGAAGACGACAGTGCCATGTGGAGCCGCAAGCCTGGTGTTTGAAGTCAGACAGCAGCAAGAACGAATGTCAGCTCAGCTCTACCATTCGCGGTATTACGTGGCAGCTCCGTTTACTCATCTCAAAACGTCTAGTCCACGGGCGGCGTGGGGGTGCACTGACGTAAGAGTCCTCAGTGTAGGTTCTGCATCCCGGTCCATACGGAACACCTGGTAGCCTTACGTTTCTGCGAAGGGGGCTTTAAGGTTTCGTTCCTTCTCTGAAGTGATCCAAATCAGCGGGTTGCATTGCTGTGGGCACATCGGTGTAGACCAAAGAATGGCCGGTTGGTTGGAGACTGGCTGTCCGTTCTCAAGTATGAAAGCAGTTGATGAGCTCTGAGAAATAGGTAAGATTCCAATGGCTCCCAGTGATAACTTGTCAGGAAAGTGCAACCAGTAACAAGCTGTGACTGGGACCACTTTCTTCCAATCCTTGTCCCAGGACCTGCGGAGTCTGTCTCTCTGAACTTCTCTTCCCTTCCTGTCTCCTTTGTTCTGTTTCCCGACCCTCTCCCCCTTTCTCTTTTTCTTTTCCCCTTCCTTCTCACTCCTGCCATTAAAAAAAAGGATTTATTTATTTATTTGAGAATGAGAGAGCGCAGGTGGAGAGGCAGGGGGAGAGGGGGAGAGAGAATGTCAAGCAGACTCCCCTCTGAGAGCAGGGTTTGATCTCACGACCCTGAGATTATGACCTGAACGGAAACCAAGA
Source organism: Phoca vitulina (assembly GCF_004348235.1). Taxonomy (NCBI): domain Eukaryota; kingdom Metazoa; phylum Chordata; class Mammalia; order Carnivora; family Phocidae; genus Phoca; species Phoca vitulina. Next base: position 11,138,224 of record NW_022589720.1, on the reverse strand, counting down.
GTTGGATGCTTAACCGACTGAGTCATCCAGGCGTCCTTCACTTGTGCCATGTTTTACTTTCTATTACCCCCTTTGTTTCCTTCTCCTTCTTTGACTTGGCCTCTGCTCGGGTATCCATGATTTTCAGAATGTCTGTATCTCCTGTTCTGCATCCTCTCCCTTGATCAGGGTTAGTCAGGTGTCACAGTAGTGGGGGAACTGCCTGGCTTCTGTGTCCCACTAGGTTAACCCTTTAGGTAGAGCACAGGAGAAACAACTCACTAAAGGCTGCACATATTTTTCACATTCTTCTGAGGTCACCAATAGCCTGAATGAAAGGAAATGCACACCAACAGAAGCCATGGAGCTGGCCCTTGGCCAGGCGGGAAGTGAGTTATGTTTGCCTATGCTTTTGGCATTCTAATGACCCTCCAGTGAGGTCGTCTGTCTTCCTCATGGCCCTGGTCGGTCCCTCACTCATCTGTTAGCCCTGTTCTGGCCTCTGGTGCCTAGGAATCTCCCTTCCTTTTTCTGTCCTATATCCCCAGGTGCCTCCTGGCTACTCAACAATTGGTTCATCTGGACGCCATCCTCTTACCCAGAGAGCCTGGATGATGACCTCGCATCCATCCTGCTTCTTCAAAACTTTGTTCCATGTCCCTCAAAGAGTCTGCTGATCTGCTGAACCAAGTGGGCCTCTTAGAAGCAGAACACTGGCTTTCTGGTGTCAATTCACCTGCCTTCTTGGGGTCTGGCAGCAGCCCTGAAGGGATGAGCGCCTTGGAAAACACCTCTGTTCAGAAGGGTCTGTCCTCAGCCAACCTAGCTGCCAGGTTCCACAGACTAGAAATTCATTTGTGTTTACAAAGTTTCTTTTTTAAAAAATATCTTTAAATTGATTTTATTTATTTATTTGAGAGAGATGGAGATAGAGAGAGCTAGAGCAGGGAGGAGAGGGAGAAGCAGGCTCCCCACTGAGCAGGGAGCCTGATGCAGGGCTCGAACCCAGTGTCCTGAGATCATGACCTGAATCAGGCAGACGCTCAACCAACCGTGCCACCCAGGCACCTCTAAAATTTTCTTTTTTTTTTTTTTTAAGATTTTATTTATTTATTTGAGAGAGAGAGACAGTGAGAGAGAGCACCAGTGGGGTGGGGGGTGGTTGGGGAGGGAGAAGCAGGCTCCCCGATGAGCAGGGAGCCAACGCGGGACTCAATCCCAGGACCCCAGGATCATGACTTGAGCCGAAGGCAGATGCTCAACCGACTGAGCCACCCAGGGGCCCCTACAAATTTTCTTTTAAAATGTAATGCCTCCTGGGAGGATTGACCCTGCGCATTGTTATTACCCTAGTATCTATGGTTATTATAATGTGGTCATTGGTCAGAAATGAAACTCCCAACTACAATATTGCTGTTATGGGAAAGTTCCATCTATCTTACAACATTCTTCATATACAGTTTCCAGAAAAATGTTGTTGGGAAAGGGGAGGATTATTGTTTCTCAAAATAATCTTCACTTCTCTCAATGACCTATAATGGATCCATTATCTCTGAGTTTCAAAGCCCTCCTAATCCTCTGTATTTTTGTTTAGCCTGCATTATCACCTGTATGTAAAAGTATGTAAAACTTTTTTTATCCAAACACTGGTTTCTGACTTAGCCATTGTGGCAAGGGGTATAATTTGGGGATATTCTGGGTATAAGGGCCACTTTGATTGGGGCGGGGAGGCACGCTCATAGTATGATCTGAGAGGCAACCCGAGGGCTCCTCCTAAATCACAGTCCTCCACCAACCCTACATGTATCCCTGAAATTGCCATAGTGTTCGTTCATTGGCTCAGGCCTTGAAGAGACTTGAAGGGGCTTCAGTGGTCGTCTGGCTCCAAGTCTTCATTTTTATGGAAGGGAAATCTGAGGTCCTTTGAAGTTGGTGTCTCAGCTAAGCTCACACTGATGTAGTGCTGAGTCTAGAATTCCAATCTCCTAACTGGAGAATAGTGCATTTTCCACCCTGTAACAACTTGAGTAAGGGTTGTGCACTCTCAGTGGCCCTGGTCACCAGGCAAGTACCATCTGGGAGGAGTAATACCTAAAACTGTTATTATCCACCCCTTGGCAGCACGATGTTAATGTAGGAAAGGAAAAAGAAAGTCGAGGAGAACCACTGCTGGGGGTGAGTCATTGGGTATAGAGCAGCACTGCCCGACAGAAACAAAGTGCAAGCCACATGTGTTTTTTATTTTATTTTTAAAGATTTTATTTATTTATTTATTTATTTATTTATTTATTTATTTAGAGCATGAGCAGGAGGAGGGACAGAGGGAGAGGGAGAGAGAGAATCCCAAGCGCGCTCTCCATTGAGCTCAAGGCCCAACGTGGGGCTTGATCTTATGACCCTGAGATCATGACCTGAGCTGAAATCAAGAGTGAGATGCTTAACCGACTGAGCCACCCAGGTGCTCCCCGCCGACATGTGTAATTTTAAATTTTCTAGTAGCCACATTAAAAAAGCAAAGTAATTTAAATAATATATTTTAATTCTAATGATACTTTACTTAATTTTAATAAATATGTTTTATTTAACCTGACATACCCCAAATATAATTTCTATATAAAAATTATTAATGAGATATTTTACATTCTTTTTTTGTACTAAGCCCTCAAGATCTGGAGTGTATTTTACACATTCAGCAGAACTCAGTTAGGACTAGCCCCATATCAAGTGCTCAATAGCACATGTGGCTATTGGCTACCATATTGGACAGCACGGTTCTAGAGCACTCTATGCTGAGTCACTATGTCTGATCTCTTCTGTTTGCTGTGTGGGGCCCTGTAAGCTGGGAGGTTCAGGGAAATCACCCTGATGCTTCATATTCTATAAATAAGAGGATCATAAAACTTCTTAAGCAAACCAAGACACTGTTGAGTGAGAGGGAAATTGTGCCGGACAACTGGCCTACACCAGCACTGAACCAGCAGACTAGGACATGTAGTCTAATTATAAAGAGACTCATATCAGAGGAGGCTTCGGCCATGGCCCTGGATGCCAAGGTTGTCGTAGGAGTCGGCAGGTAGCCCTGGGTGGCCAGTGGGCAGCACGAGAGATGGAAGACGCCTGAGCAAAGACAGTGAAGAGGCATCAAGGGGCATCTGGGCAAAGTACCTGCAATTTAATCCAGGATGAGAGAGGCTCTAGTCAACTGTGGAAGTACAAAAAAAGAGGGAGCAGGGGTGCCTGGGTGACTCAGTTGGTTAGGTGACTGACTCTTGGTTGTTTGTGTTTTTTTTTTAAGATTTTATTTATTTATCTGTGTGTGTGAAAGAGAGAGAGAGCACGAGTGGGTTGAGGGGCAGAGGGAGAAGCAGACTCCCCACTAAGTAGGGAGCCTGATGTGGGGCTTGATCCCAGGACTCTGGGATTATGACCTGAGCCGAAGGCAGATGCTTGACCAACTGAGCCAGCCAGGTACCTGATAACTCTTGGTTTTGGACTGGATCATGATCTCATGGGCGGTGGGACCAAGCCCCATGTTGGGCTCTGTGCTCAGTGGGGAGTCTGCTTGAAGATGCTCTCTGTCCCTCCCCGCACCGCCCTCTCTCTTAAATAATTCATCTTTTTTAAGGGGAAACAAGTCTGAAGTGTACAATGTAAGCTTTATGTTAGACCTGAGAAGAGTCCCCCAGTGAGAAGGCATTTCTGATACAGGTGGTGTTAGTGCTAATTCCTCTTCTGGGGAAAGCAGCACGCGCTCACTTCATCCAAGGTCAAGGCCTACCTGCTGCAGGGGAGGAAGATAAATTAGCAGATGTCTGAGCCCCTTCCAACTTTAGATCCCAAGATAAGATTAAACTATTGGCTATAGGAAATGTTCCAAAGATGAAAAAAAAAGTTTTAGCCAGATGAAAATTTGTTGTAAACATTTGCTAAAGGGTAAAGCATAAAACTTGAAGAAAATAAGAAAAAAAGTCAACTTACATATTGGTAGTGTAGAAAAAAATGATTATCATATTTTATTTTTGTAGGGTTTAAGAATTACCATGAGAAAGAATCTTTCCCAGCAGGTTTTTCTCACAAATGTTACTTAAAAAACAACACGTTTGTCTTTAGTATATATCTAAAGGAGATGGTGCTATTTCATGTATTAAATGAAACCAAATATTTTCAGTTATAAGTTAATTGCTATCATAAAATAATATCAAAGCAAGCATCTACATTATGCATCACATTATTCAATAGACATTTATTTTCCTGGATTTTCTCTTTAAATTAGCTAAGGGTTTCATCTTTTTACAACAAAAATGATATTTTGAGAAGTCAGCTGATATTCATCAAAATGGGTAAGATCATTTCTGCCAATTAACAGCAGCTGGTGAGTGAAAGATGACCTGGCTGATAGGAGATTGGGATTCCAGTTCCAATTTTGATCACGCTAACAATGTGATGTAGAGCAAACTGCTTAACCTCTTGGAGTTTCCGTTGGGGCTAAAGTATCGGGATTCTTACTGCTGCAAGTGGTAGAAACAGGAATCAAGATGGTTTAAGCAATAAGGACATCTGGCATCTTACATACGAGGAAAGCTGTAGGCAAAACGGCTCTAGGGGGAGTTGACTCCGAATCACCAAGGCCAGGTTCTCTCTGTTTCTCAGCTCTGGCATCCTGTGTCATCATCATTCTCAGGCTGGTATTGGAATAGGAAGGCTGTGGCACTTCCAGATGTCCCATCCAGTCATGGTAACATCCAGTGGAGCAACAAGAGATCCTTTCTTCCCATGGCTTTTCTTGGATCATGCTTAAGATGTTTCTTCACATCTGATTGGCTACGTTGGGTCACATGTCCATTCCTGAGTCACTCACTGGCCTGAGGAATGGGGTTACTCTGATGAACTCAGACAAATCACCTGGGGTGGAATAGATTATGGAGAGTCAACAACAATGTCCAAGCATATGGTGGTTGGGAAGACCACCAGGGGATGGACACATCATAAATGGTAATAAAATCTAAAAATACTAGGTGTCATTGTTATTTAAATATTCTTACTGTAATTGGAATTCTGCTAAAAATCCCATAATAATACAAGAGAGTGCATTAGAATGTCTAATATTGTCCATCAGAAGAATATAAGGTTCTAGATTTTTCTTTCCCTGAAAATCCTTCAGGAGAGGACCATACTTTGTAATGGTGAAATCCAAGAGACATTTAAGTAGTGTTCTCTATCACCCATCACCCATCAGGAGGGAATAGAGGGACAGCACACCTTATACTCTGGTCTTGAATATGATGAGGGTCAGATTCCCAGTATGAGGTTCTAGTCTTTTACAGTAATCAGCTCAGAGACGTAGTCAAGAGCGGCATAATAAAGGTGCTGAGCTGCTGGGGTAGACAGCTGGGAATATAGATCCCAGTCTCCCCACTTAGTAATCTCAGATTTTCACACAGATCAATTTACTTAACCTCTTTGAGCCTCTGTTGCCAGGTCCGTATAATGAAGCTAATAATATCTATTTCACAGAGTTGGGGGCATTTCATGAAAAAAAGCCAAAAAGCATTAAGCACTGTGTCTATCAGAAGAGCAGATGCTCAATAAATGATAGCCATTTGGAGCTGTTTTCAAATTATTATTTAGGAATAATGAGAAGATATCTCAGAAAACAAGTCTCAAAAAATTCAATAAATTCAAGTCAATGAATATTCAATAAGCATCTACTGTGTGAAAGATATTGTGTGCCTTGATACCACATCCTCAGTTTATAATGGTGGTTCATGTCTACAAATGCTCACTTACGGCTTCCTCCATGCTCTTTACTCTAGATTCACAATGTTCCTGGATATATGAAATGATGAAAGTATCTTTGATTGGCAAGAGTGGAGGAGTGGCAGGGGAAGAAGGGAGGTGAAGACTGAGTCTAAGAGTCAATTAGTGGGGCCAGTAACAAAATAACTAAATGTAGTTTTATGATTCTATGGACAGGCAGAATGAGTACGTGTACATGTGGGTGTGTATGTCTGTGCACACGACATGTATTTTCATATGCAAAATAGATATCTTTTGCTTTTATTTTATTTGTGCTTTTTGTTTGTTTGTTTTTGTTTTTGAGAGAGAGAGAGAGAGAGCTGGGAAGGGGCAGAGGAAGAGGGAGAGAGAAAGAATCTTAAGCAGGTCTCATGCCTAGCACAGAGTCTGATGTGGGGCTCAGTCCCATGACCCTGAGATCATGACCTGAGCTGAAATCAAGAGTCAGATGCTTAACCAACTGACCCACCCAGGCGCCCCTTTGGCCTTTATTTTTAAGTCAACTTTGTTGAGATATAACTTACATGCAATAACACGCCTCCCTTTTAGGAATACACTCCCTTGAGCTGTGACCAATGTATTCATAGGCGCTAGCACCACCACCGCAATCCAAATGTAGGGGAGTTCCTTCATCCCACAAAGTGCCTTGATTCTCCTCTCTGCCAGCTTTAGGCAACCATCATTTTTCATTGTTCCCATACTGTGCTGAACTACACTGGGACACCCTGAGACAAACTCACAGAGACCATGAACATTTTAAAATTTTGAGGGAAGCATGAAGACTTCTGTTGGACACCTTGAGGACTTCCACTGTGAAATTATCTGGAACCAGCTACTTAATAAACAGATCTGTTAGGTATTACTTCCTTTTTTTAAAAAATTAATTTATTTATTTTACGGGGATGGGCAGGGGAGAGGGAGAGAGAGAATCTCAAGCAGACTCCCCACTGAGCGTGGAGCCTGTCACAGGATTTGATCCCACGACTCCGAGATCATGACCTGAGCTGAAATCAAGAGTTGGATGTTCAGCTGACTGAGCCACCCAGGCGCCACTGTTAGGTATTTCCTTTGGATTACGTGCCATGAAAAAAAAAATGACTGAGACAACTAGTAATAACATCCTCTAGCCTCATCCACGCATGTGTCAATGTCCCATTCCTTTATATTGCTGAGTATTTGAATGTAACACAATTTCTCTGAAAAAAACCCCTCTGAACGTTCATATACAAATCTTTTGAGTACGTATGTTTTCATTTTTCTTGGGTAAGAATCTAGAAGCAGAATTTCTGGGTCACATGTTAAGTGTATGTTTAATTTTTTGAGAAACTGCCAAACTGTTTTCCAAAGCACAATTTTACACCCCCAGTTGCTCCATTTCCTTGCCAACGTGGTATTGCCAGTCTTTTTAATTTTAGCCCTTCTAGTGGGTGTCTGGTGTTAACTCATTGTGCCTTTAATTTGCATTTTCCCCATGACTAATGATGTTGAGAATCTTTTCATGGGCATATTTGGCCATTTGTATATCTCTTTAGGGAAGGCAGTTGCAATCTTTTTTGCCCATTTAAAAAAATTGGCTTGTTTGACTTCTGATCGAGTTGTAAAAATTTTTATGTTCTTAAGACAAGTCTGTTGTTTCCCCTGGTCTGCAGTTTGCCTTTTCATCGTCTTTTTTTTTTTTTTTTTTAAAGATTTTATTTATTTATTCATGAGAGACAGAGAGAGATGCAGAGGGAGAAGCAGGCTCCCAAGGAGCAGAGAGCCCGATGCGGGACTTGATCCCAGGACCCTGGGATCATGACCCGAGCCGAAGGCAGACGCTTAACCATCTGAGCCACCCAGGCGCCCACCTTTTCATCGTCTTAACAGTATCTTTCAGGGGCACTGGGCTGGCTCAGTTGGTAAAGCACCTGACTCTTGATCTTGGGGTTGTGAGTTTGAGTCCCATGTTGGGTGTGAAGATTACATAAAAATAAGATCTTCAAAAAAAATGAACAAACAAAAAAAAAACCCCAGTATCTTTGAAAGAACAAAAGCTTTGAATTTTGATGAAGTCTATTGTATCAATATTTTCTCTTATGATTTGTGCTTTTCTGTGTCCTAAGAACTTTTTGTCTATGCCAAAGTCAGAAACATTTTTTTCTCCTTTTTAAAAGACATTTTATAGTTTGAACTTTTACTTTAGGTTTGTGACCCATATGCTTTCGTTCCTGTGTCACATGTAAGGTAAGGCTGGAGGTTCATTTTCTTCTTTATGGATATCTGGTTGTTCAAACAGCATTTATATGGAGAAAGACTATCCTTTCCCCATTGAATTACCTTGGCATCTTTGTTAAATATTAATTGCTCATACAGATGTCAGTCTGTCTCTGGACTCTCTTCTTTTCCATTCATCTTACGATCATCCTTCGCCAATACCTACACTGTTGGTTACTGTAGCTTTATAGTAGTCTTGAAATCTGGGTAATGTAAGTGCTTCAAGTTTGTTCTTTTTCAAAAAGATTTTGGCTAAATTATAAGTTCTTTGCATTTTTATATGAACTGTAGAATCAACATGACATTTCTAAAGAAAAGCCTGCTGGGATTGATAGAATTTTCCTAGAGCATGAATGAGGCCATTGGGTTAACTCATGGTGTTTACTAGCCTCGGGAGTAATACAAAATAGAATAAAAAGTATTAATGGTATTAAACAAAGATTGGCAGAGATTAGAAGGACAATGATAAAGTTGGAAGACAGTGTTTGAGGTAGAAAAAAGCCATAGCTATGGGAGCCAAACTGTCCTGGATTCATGACCTGTTTTCCCCACTTTCTTGCAGTGTGACAATCGGACAAGGGGACCACAAGATGGATTTTACAGTTTGCCGTAAGGATGAAACACAATCTCTCCAGCTGCCGCCTGGGGATCACAGGTACCTCACTTCCACTGAGTCCAAAATTGAACCCTCTGGTTTCCCTCTAAACCAATTCTTCTTACGGTGTTTTCTGTCTTAGTGACCAAACCCTCACACCCCACCAGCTGCTTCATACCAGCCCAGAATCTTAGAACCCTTTCTTCACATTTTGATTTCCCCCCACATAGAACTCAAACGTAAAAATGAAACCCAATATTTCCCAGCCTCCTCTGTGGCTAGGACCAGACACTTGACTGAGGGTTGACCAATCAGATGCATCAGCAGGGACTTTGCTTCCCAGGGTGGTTGTGTGAGGGAAGAGGCAGGATAGGGCATTGCCATCTTGCTTAGGCAATTTCCTTCTGGGCCTTCCTTGCTGCCTTCCCCAGAGGGGTTGTTCCTTGCAACACAGCCTAGAACTTGATCCATTCTTCCTTCCAAAGATTCTTAGGCAGCTAATACCCCATCATAATCCTCTCCCTTTCCAAACTAGCTAAAGCAGATTCTCTTGCTACAATTCAATCTCCAGAGAAGCACCCTATAAACAATATACCCTAAGGGCTGAAGCCACGTACCCTGCCCTGAACCCTTTCTCTTTCTCTCCACCATAGCTCATCAGTTACTAACTCTTCCTCATTCTGCCCCTGCCACTCCAAACATCTGAATCTGTCTGCTTCTCTCCTTCTCCACTCTCCTAGCCCAGCTCACACTACTGCTCTCTCTCCTCTGCACCTTGACAATAGCCTCTACTGGGTCTCTCCTTCCACTTTTAGTCCCTGCCTTCCAGCCTCATCTTCACACTGTATCCAGAGTCATCTTTGAAAAAAGGCAAATCTAATATCATCATGTTCTTGCTTAAGACCCTTCAATGGCTCATTATTGTTCTTAGTATAAAGTTGAAAATCTTTAAAGTATTTTACCCAGCTCTGCCTAATCTGTCTCTCTCATCAGATCCATCAGGCACCACTCCCTCTTCCTTCTGCTCCGGCCATACTGGCTTGCTTTTTTTTTTCTTTTTAAGATTTTATTTATTTATTTGAGAGAGAGAGCACGTGCATGTGAGCATGAACAGGGGGAGGGACAGAGGGAGAGGGAGAAGCAGACTTCCTGCTGGGCAGGGAGCCTGATGTGGGGCTCGATCCCAGGACCCTGGGATCATGACCTGAGTGAAGGCAGACGCTTAACCGACTGAGCCACCCAGGTGCCCCTACATTGGCTTTCTTTCTGTGCCTTAAATGAGCCAGCTTTTTCTCATCTCAAAGCCTTCTCGCATTCACTGTTCCTTAGAGCTGGAAAATGACCCAATTCTACCAGCCAACCTCTCCTTCAGATCCTAGCCTCGGCTTTCCCCTTTAGTGAAGCACTACACACTCTACTTCTTCACAGCACTTTTTACATTTGTGATTAAATCACCCAGTATTTGATAGGGTAGCAATATAGCATAGATCGTAAAGCATGCGTTTGATGGCAGATGGTACTGTACATCTGGGTTCTTCATTTCCTATACGCGTGACTTGGAACAAGTTACTTTGTCTCTCTGTTTCTCGGTTTCCTCATCTGCAAAATGGGCACAATAATCGCAATGTACTTACATCTAAGATTTGTTGTGCTTAGAATAGGGCTTGGTATATTTTCCTATAAAGGGCCAGAAAGTAAATGTTTTAGGTTGCATGGTCTCTGTCTCAATTACTCAACTTTTCTGTCGTAGTGTGAAAGCAGCTGTGGACAATAATCCGTAAATGAGGGGGGATGGCTGTATTCAAATAAAACTTCATTTACAAAAACAGAGGATGGGCCAGATTTGGCTCACAGACTGTACTTTGCCGACCCTGGCTTTGCATAGGCTTGATACAAAGCATGTGCTCAGCAAGCGTTTGCTATTATTATTACTTGTTTAATTTCTTTCTTTCCTATTAGAATATAAGCTTCATGAGGGCAGGAACTTTGTCTCTCTTGTTCAGTGCTATGTTCTCAGTGCTCAGCTTGGTGCGTAGTACATAGTAGAGGCTCAATAAATGCCTAATTAATGAAGGAGTGAGTAGGTCAAGAACTTAACCCAGAACACAGGGCAGTGCTGAAGAAAATGGTTTTCTTCATTCCTTCTTATTTAAGAACAGTACTAATAATGCATTCTTAACAGGGCATATGTTTTGAGAGTTTCTTTAAAATTAGAAATGGGGGACTTGATTTCCTTGGCATAGATTTTCAAGGGCAGAATTTTCTAGTTAAACAACATGACTTTTATGGCTCTTAATACATGATAATAACATTTTACATTATAATGACAATATTTAGAACTTCCAGGGAGCCTACCAGAGGCCAGCTGTTTTACTATAACCCTATAGCCTTCACCAGAACCCTAGGATACAGACGTTCCCCATTTATAGATGAAGAAACTGAGATTTGGGAGGTTAACCAAGTGGCCAACAACTAGTTGTCAGACCTGGAAATTGACCCCACACACGTTGGCTTCAAGTTCTATCCTCTGTCTTCGAAGCGGCACTGCTCCCCGTATGAGCAGATTGCTTTCACAGGGGCTAACAGCTATGCTCCCTGACTAGCCCCAGGTGTTACCCTTTCAAAAACATAGCTTCCTAACTCATTTGGCAAAAATCTGTGACAATGAAAACACAGCACAGCTGCTATGGAAAATAGTTTGGCCATTTCTTGATGAATTAAACATAGAATTAACCTATAACCCAGTGATTCCATTCCTAGATAGCTACCCAAAAGAAGTGAAAACAAGTGTTCGAACAAAAACATGTAGAAAAGTTTCACAGCAGCATTATTTCACAATAGCCAAAAAATGGAAACAACCCAAATGCCCATTAACAAATGGATGGAAAAACAAAATGAGGCATATCCATACAATGGAATATTATTCGGCTGTGAAAAGGAATAGGGCTGATAGATGTTACAGTAAGAGCGAACTTGAAAGACATCCTCGGAAAGAAGCCAGACACATTAGGTCACATATTGTGTGATCCCCTGCATATGAAACATCCAGAATAGGCCAAGCCATAGCAACAGAAAAACAATTCATGGTAGCTGGGAGGAGGGGAAGATGTGGAGCGACTGCTAACAGGGCTTCTGTTTGAAGTGATGAACATGCTCTGGAGTTAGTGTGATGGCCCACAACAGTAGGAAAGCAATCATGCCACTGAACCATGCACTTTAACCTGGTCAATTTCATGTGTATTTCACCAGAATAAGAAAGGTCTGTAACAAATACGGAATACAATAGGGAAGTAATTTTTCAGAAATATCAACATCTAGGCACTTTCTTACTTCTGCTCCCCCCATGCCTTTTTTCCCCCTTTTTTTCTGGAGAAATAGTTACCTTTCTCATACTTTACCCTCGGGGGTCCAAATGGCCTGCAGACAACCTCTGTGGGCTGTTGCCTTCAGCGTCCTCTGGACCCGAGAACACGGGATGCTGCTTCCCCTGGCCATGGCTAACCTCTCTTCTCCATCCTAAGGAGATCTGCCAAGCTCTAGCCGAGAGAAGCAGGCTTTCTGCTGACCCAGGAGGCTTTCTCACAACCACATGGCTTAGCTCTGAAATGCCCCGTAAGCCTCTTGCTCACTTTTACCCCTGTGACGGAGGGAGGACAGAGTTCTGTGGGCCACTTCTGGAGTCTGCGTCGACCCCCACGACCGTCTTTTTTTTTTCCAACCTGGAGGGTTTCCTTGGCAACCAAATGAATAGTCAGTCACTCACCGCTTTCAGCACTTCAACTTATTAATGCTTGTTCAGTTTTGAACAGTTTGTCTTACTTGAAAAGAAACTGCAGAAGCTGCACTTTTGTTGTTGCTAAATTTTTTTAAACCTGGGTTCCTGCCAGGCTTTTTAAAGGGCCCATACAGATTTCCCCTCCGAACGCGTGAGCACACAGTTAACACACACCACAAAATTGTACGCGCTATGCGTCAGGCTTTCCATATAGTCATTCCTATTACCTGCACCACAATCCCCGAGGTAGATGCAATTATTATTCCCATTTTACAGATGAGGGTGTTGAGGTGCAAGGGGGTCAAGTATCTTGTCCAAGTGAACAGGCAGTACCATTTTCAGGCTATATTGTAATTTCTTCAGACTATATGGGGTCCCCGCACTTTCATGGGAGGCCCCTGGGAAGAGGGAGCCTCAGCACAAAGGGGTGGACTCTCAGCGAGGGGCAGCCAGCATCATTGCAGGGTGGACCAGGTAGAGAGATTTGGGGGAAAGGGGCCTTTCAGCAGAGCTCCTCACTTCCCACTGTCTGGGTATTCTGAGGACCACAACTAGAATGTCCCTGTTTTGACTGACCTTGCCACGGGACAGACAGGTTTCAAAAGCACAGACTGGAGCCAGGCGGAGCTCGGAACCAACCCTGCCTCTGTCGCTTAGTCACTGGGCGAATGACCTCAGGAATTCTTAAGCTGAAACTGGCTGAGGCAGGAGAAACTTTTTCTGAGGACATGCGTGACTGAAGAGGATTTTGGATTTGACCAGGGTTTCTCAACCTTGACACTGCTGACATTTGGGGCCACGTAGTTCTTTGTTGTGAGGTGCTGCCCATGTGTTGTGTGCTGCTGAGCAGTACCCTGGCTTCTACCCCCTGATGCCCTAAGGAGCATCTCCCCCTTGTGACCACCAAATGTCTCCTGGGTGTTAAAACTGCCCCTGACTGAGAACCACTAGATTAGATGCCCTAAAGCCCATTCAAAGATTAGTTTGAATCTCTCCTGTGACCTCAGCATATAGAGCTATTTTAAGTAGCATCAGCCCTTTGACACTGAGTAGGATCGGAATTCAGAGTCACCGTTCAGATATGCAGAAGGGTAACCAGGCTTCTGGAATTTGTTAGACGTGGCCTTTTCCGTTCAGTGGGAACAATCTCCATAACAATCTTCCTCCATTTCCACTCAGAAGAGTCACTTCGCCACTCAGAGTAATTCTGTATTTTCTGGTTAAAAGCAAGTCTCTTTTGGGTGAATTTCTCTATCACCTCAAAGTTCACAGTTCCTATCAGGCCTTTTCCTCCTACATGACTTCTCCTCTCACTTTCCTCCTCCTGGAGAAGTCCCTGGGGGCAGCGAGAAGCTTCTGGAACATCAGGGCACCCATGGCGGGCAGCTTGTTCTCCTGAGGAGGAGAGGTATGACTTCCTGCTTGGTCCCCCGGTGGGGCCTTGTCTTACTTTCTGGGCACACTGATTGCTCCTGGGAGCTTGGCGCCCTCCCCCTGCTGCCTGGGCACCCAGCCATGGCCTTCTGGCTCCTAGTTCTGGGCGGTCACTCCTGGCCTTCTGCATTCCTTGCACCAGTCCAGATGACCCCAAACAGGCCCCAGATGGAATTCTCAGTTACTACTTGGCCACTCCAGAGCTATGGGAATGTCCCTGGAGCTCCATCATGCTGGGTAGGGTGTGGTGGCTCTGTCAGGCCATCCTCTCTCCAGACCTTCCCTCTGACCCTTCTTTATGCAGCCCGTTCTCCTCCCATCTCCTACGTGCGTATTCTCAGGCTGCTTCCTGCCTGGGTTCCAGATCAGAAGTGTGGCAGATTTCACCCTGCCTTCGGATCTTCAATCTTGCAATTCTGGAGAAACATGGAAACAGAGCTATTTTAATATTTATCTTGCATAATGTTGATTTGAAGGTGTTTGGAATTGATTTCATAATTCGCTCTAATGCCCCACTCTAAAATCCTTCAAGACCATGAAGGCCACAGTCCACTGAACATACCACCAGTAGTTTACCTTATCCCTCTGGGGGCCTCACCTTCGTCCTTATCTGGCTGAAAGTCCACCGTCCGTCAAGGTTTTCCAGAGAAACAGAACCACCAGGATGTGCATACATATAGAGATTTATTTTAAGGCATCGGTTCACATGATTACGGAGGCTGACAAGTCCAAAATCTGCAGGGTCGCCTGGCTCATGTTTCAGTTCAAGTACAAATGCCATTTGTTGAAGAATTCTTTCTTGGTCGGAAAAGGTCAGTCTTTGTGCTATAAGGCCTTCAACTGATTAGATGAGGCCCACCTACCTTATGGAGGGTAACCCACCTTACCAGTGTCTGCCGATTTAAATGTAAATTTCATCCAAAAACACTCTCACAAAAACATCTAGAATAACATGGCCAAATAATTAACCAAGTATCTAGGCAGTGGAGTGCAGCTAAGTTGACATAAAATTCACCATCTCTGTTGGTTAAACCAGAACCCTGGTCAAACCCACTTGCTACTTGCTCTGAGCCTGTTCTCACAAAGTTGGAAGCAGAGTGGGCAAGATGCTCACCGGGTCTCATTAGAAATGAACGATCAGTTCAGTATCGCTCACTGCAGTCAAGCAGTTGTACTGTGTCCTCTGGGCTAGTCCCACCCCTCTCCTAGACGACTATTTCAAACCTCCTCTGCAATCGTCAGTCTAGGCGGATGACCTTGCTCCCCGTGTCTCAGAGAGAGACTTCGCAGGTCCTCACTGAGCATCTGCCCAGCGACAGGCTGAATCTATGCTCACACGCTGTCCCTTCCCCCTCTTATGGTGGCTGAACTGAGCTTATCTCTCTCCTCTGCTCAGGGTCATTCTCCAGCAATCCTTCCTCCCTCCCCCGAATCATCGATTTTGTCTTTCCTTGTTCATTCCTATCAGTGCGCTCCTATTCATGACCTTGCTCAGTGCTCCTGCTCTATTTCTCTCCTGTTTACAGGACAACTGCTGTGTTTGCCTCTCTAATTTCTCTCTTCCCATTCACTTAAACATTTTTTGTGTGTGATAAAATACACACAACATAAAATTCACCATGTAAGCATTTTAAAGTATACCATTCAATGGTGTTAAGTACATTCACAGTGTTGTGCAACCATCCCTGCTCTCTGATTTCAGGACTTTTTTCTTCCCTCCAAACGGAAACCTGGGACCCATCAAGCATTTCTTTCCCATTCCCCTCTCCTCCAGGCACCCCTGGTCTCTGGTAACCACTAATATGCTTGGATATTTCTTATAATTGGCATCATACAATACGTGGTCCTTTGTGACTGGCTTCTTTCACCTGCTACAATGTTTTCAAGACTCACCTACATTATTGCAGCATGTATCAGTACTTCATTCCTTTTTATGGCTGAATAATATTACATTGTATATATCTATTTTGGAGAGAGAGTGTGTGGGGGGTGGGCAGAGGGAAAGGGAGAGAAAGAATTTCAAGGAGGCTCCACGCCCAGCATGGAGCCCAACACAGAGCTGATCTCATGACCCTGAGATCATGACCTGAGCTGAGATCAAGAGTTGGAACTTAACTGAGCCACCCAGGCACCCCAACCGTGTGTGTGTGTGTGTGTGTGTATTTTTTTTAAGGAATCTCTACACCCAACCTGGGCCTCAAACTCATGACCCCGAGATCAAGCGTCAGATGCTCTACTGGCTGAGTAGCCGGGCACCCCATAGACTACATTTTTTAATCCATTCATCTTGTGATGGACACTTTCCCATTCTCTTTAAACCCTTTCCAACCAGGCTCTCATTTAGCCAGTCTACCAAAACTGCTCTTGTCAAGATCACCAATGGCCTCCATGTTACTAAATCTCAGGGCTGATTCTCAGTCGTCATCTGACTTGAACTACCAGCAGTGCTTGACCTGGCTAATCACTCTCTCTTCTCGAAGCAATTCTTCACTAGATTTGCAGCACATGCATTTTCCTCTCTGGCAGGTTCTTCTTTGTCTCCTCTGCTGGTCCCTCCTTTTCTCTGAACTCTTAATGTTGGAGTGTGATCCTTGGACCTCTTTCTTATCTACTCTCCCTCCTCTGGTGATCTCGGCCTGTCCTGTGACTCCCAGTACCATCCTCCTCCTGGGCTCTCTGCTTCCACTTGTTTCTTCCAATCTAGTCCCAACATAGCAGCTGAGCATTTCTGTTAGCGCATAGATCAGACCATGTCTCTCCTCTACTCCAGACCCTTCCCATCTCACTCAGAGTGAAGGCCACATCTTCCTCATGACCCCTCCCAAGTCCAGGCCAAGACACTGTGTATTGGTCATCATCCTGGGCCAAGAGGCAGAGTTTTTTCTTAGACCACCCCAGAGGCCTCAGTTCTAGATCTCCACCTGGGACAGACCCGAGGCCTCTCCTGTCCCAGTATGGCCATTCAAACATGAATTCCTGAGGCACGTGGCTGGCTCAGTTGGTGGAGCAGGTGGCTCTGGATCTTGGGGTTGTGAGTTTGAGTCCCACATTGGGTGTCGAGATTACTTAAAAAAATAAAATCTTAAAAAAAAAAGAAAAGAACCCCCCCCCCCATGAATTCCTTAGTTATCCAAACTTGCCACCTTTCTCACCTCCATGGAGCAACCCCTGCATCCCCTCATGTTTACTATGTTGATTATCAGTTTCATTTTTGTTATTGCCCTTGAGGCTATCCCTTACTTGCTTAGGAGGTGGCTATGAATTTAAAAAGTTATTTATTGGGGTGCCTGGGGGACTCAGTCCGCTGAGCGTCCGAGTCTTGGTTTCAGCTCCTGTCCTGATCTCAGGGTCGTGAGCTGAAGCCCCATGTAGGTCTCCACACTCAGCGGAGAGTCTGCTTGAGATTCTTTCTCCCTCCCTCTCCTTCCCCCTCTGCTTCCCCCTCCCCCGCTCATGCTCTCTCTCTCTCAAATAAATAAATAAATAAATAAATATATAAATAAATAAAATCTCACATAAATTACAAGTTATTTATCATGTTTTGTTCAGCACTTCTCAGTTCTTGGTAGTGAGGGGGTGTTTAGATTATGTTGTGGCCATATTGCCAGAAACAGAAAACCTGTCCCCTGTCTCTGCCTCCAGGGCCTGATGTCCACCTAAGGTCCATCATGTGGATGATGCATCTGGGCCACTCACCAACTCGAATCTCTGTTTCTCTCTGAGACCTGAATCTGTACTTAACTTCTAGATCCGCAACTAACAGCAAGAGTTGTTTTGGTACCTTGCTCCAACCTCAAGTTTTGTGTGTGAGCCTCTAGCCTGCCAATAGTGTGTGGTAGGTGAATAAATGCCCTCCTCCACCAAGATGTCGTGGGATGGGTGAACTCCCTGGAACCTGTGAAAATATTACCTTACAGAGCAAAGGAGACTTTGCAGATGTGATTAGAAGTCTGGTGACGGGAAAATTATCCTATATTATCTGGGTGGGCTTGATGTAATCATAAGGACAAGGGTCCTGGGGCCCTGGCTGGCTCCGTTGGAAGAATGTGGGACTCCCGATCTTGGGGTTGTGAGTTTGACCCCACGTTGGCTGTAGAGATTACATAAATGAATAAATAAATAAAAACATTAAAAAAAAAAGGACAAGGGTTCTTCCAAGAGGACAGACGTGGGGGGAGTCAGAGTGGAGAGAGAGGGCCGTGTGACAAGGAACAGAGTGATGTGCTTTGGAGATGGAGGGAGCGGTTACAAGCCAAGCAATACCAGTGGCGCCTGGAAGCAAAGAGGCGAGGAGACAGATTCTTGCCCAGAGCCTCCAGAAGGATTGCAGCCCTACCCGCACAGTGACTCTATTCCAGTGAGACTCATTTCAGGCTTCTGACCGCCAGCGCTGTAAGATAACATACCTGTGTTGTTTTGAGCCAGTAGATGTATGCTAAATTGTTGCAACCTCAATAGGAATGGAATGCACAGGGGATTCAGATCAACTAGATGAGAATCTAGTTCCTCATTCCTTCATGTTAACGCTGTGAACGGTGTGAGGGAGGGGACCGCACACTGGACGCTGGCCTGTTGGTCATTCCGGCTGTCCTGGTCTCAGATGCCCGCAAGGCCAGGACACAGGCATTTGCACTGGTGCCTTGGTAACGTGGGTCTGCTGCCAGCTAGCCAGACTGAGACTCCAGGAAATGAAGCGAGATGGAAGCTGAGCCAGGAAGGGGGTCAACTGAAGCCTCTGGCTGGAGGTCTTCCATGGGGGCCGTCGCTGGCGGTGGAGAGTGATGGTCAGGCACCCGGTGGCCTGGGCCACAGGAGGTAGAGCAGGTGGACAGGGGAGCTCAGCACCCACGCACTGAGCCTCGACTCTTCTAGGGCCTGCCTTTCTTTTTTTTTTAATGTGGTAAAATACACATATAACATTTACCATTTAAACCATTTTTTAAAAAAGATTTTATTTATTTATTTTAGAGAGAGAGCATGTGAGCAGGGGGAGGAGCAGAGGGAGAGGGACAAGCAGACTCCCTGCTGAGCTTGGAGCCCCACGTGGGGCCTGATCCCATGACCTTGAGATCACGACCTGAGCTGAAACCGAGAGTCGGGTGCTCAAACGACTGTGCCACCCTAAACCATTTTTAAGTGTACAGTTCAGGGGCATTAAGTACGTTCACAAGTTGTGCAAATATTGTCACCCACCATCCATCTGTCTCCAGCACTTTTTCATCTTCCCAAAAGGAAGCTCTGCATCCATTAAACAAAAATCCCCGTTTCCCCCCCTCCCTCAAGCCCTGGCATCCACCCCTCTACTTTCTATTTGTATGACTTTGGTTATTATAGGTCCCTATGTAAGAGGAATCTTATAGTATTCCAAGCCAAAGTCCTTTGGTGACTGGCTTCATTTAACATAATGTCTTTAAGATTTACCTATGTTGTACCTATGTTGTAGAAAGAAAGAATTTTCTTTCTTTCTTTTTTTTTTTTTAAGGCTGGATAGTGTTTCATTGTATAGATACACCAGGTTTTGTGTATCCATTCATCCCCTGATGGATACTGGGTTTGCTTCCACCTTTTGGCTATTGTGAATAATGCCACAGTGAACATTGGTGTATAAATATTTCTTCAAGTTCCAGTGCCTGTCCTTAATGTGTTGCTTTGTTGGTCGAGGAGCAAGCTCCAAAAGGGATAGTGTAAGCCTGATACAGTGCCATGGTGTCTTATCCAACAACATGGGGTCAGATGTGTTCTAGAATTCATATTTTTTTCTTTAATTTTAGAAAGATAGTTCGTCTAATACGTGGTATGTTATGTAATACCCAAAGTATCATCATAAACAGACTACAAACGGCCCCATATCAGTTGCAGGTTTGATTTTGCCACCAGATATTTTTTACAATAAATTTATTTCCAGTTTTTTAAGGCTTTTTAGATTGAAGAATTGTTGGATAAGGAATTGTGGACACATAGCGAAGTCTGTGAACATAAGAACTTATATAAATAAATCAATGCCTTCACTTCTAATTCATTACTGTCCTTTGCATACAGTTTACCTCCACAAACATTTGGGAAGAATTAAAAGTGGTCAGGTCAGGGAAGAAAGTTGACTGAACTGAAACAGGTAATTAAATATTTGGTCAGCTCTATCAGTATGGCTGAGGGATGTTATGGGTGTACACATCTCTCACATCAACGGGAGCTGTGGAGAGGGTGAACTTTTGACAAGTGATAGGGAAGAAGTGAAATAGGCTATGTCAACTATTTGAAAATTAAGATTCACTGTTGAGGTCGGAGATGTACTCATAGCATTCATTAAAGAATGTTAATCAGAATGTAACTAATGGTCTTAGTTTAGATGCACAGGATGCCTTGAGAAAGTACATTCATTTTGCATTTAACTACCCAGTTGGGATGGTTACACCATTTTTGAGAACTTATTTTATGTGAAGCTTTGTGTTGTGTACTTTAAATATATTCCTTTATTTAATCCTTTTAAAGCTCTGCGGTGTATTTTTTCCTGCCCCAAGATAGGCTATGCAATTTATGGGGCCAAGTGAAAAATGAAAACGTGGGACCCCTTGTTTAAAAAGTTTAGGAATTTCAAGATGGCAGGGCACCTGGTTAGTTCAGTTAGTAGAACATGTGACTCTTGATTTTGGGGTTGTGAGTTTGAGCCCCAGGTTGGGTGTAGAAATTACTTAAAAAAAAAGTAAAATCTCAACAAAAACATGAAAGAATTTCAAGATGGCAACAGCAGAGCATTAAACCAAACTCGGGGCCTTTCCAAGTTTGGGACCTTATGCGACAGCACAGGTTAAAGGCCCTGAAGCCAGATGTTACCATCCCCATTTTTCATCTGAGGGTATCCAGTATCAAGAGGCTATGTCTTGCCCCCAGCTCCAATGCTGAAGGCAGAAGACAGGTTGGGCCTTATTGGCCGTGGTACCAACCCCGGTCCAACTTAGGGTCGAAGTTCAGTGAGCATTGTGGGACAGAAAATCAAGACAATTCAGCGAGAACTAAGGAGTCCCTAGGATTTTTGTAGGCGTTCTTGGGAGCACAAGAGAGAACACGCTAAAATCTGACGTGATACGTTAATAGTTCATGCTGGTAAATCCCTATACATACATAGGAGACACTCCTTCTTACCCGCCCCCCCAACCAGGTTTTGTGGGGCCGGTTTAATTCCTCTGGGAGGGTAACGTGAACCATCTAACTTGTGAAGATTTCTCATTAAACAACTATTTGCCTAATTGGGGTAAATCAAACTAAATGCTAATTAGTATCTTCCAAAGAGTAAAAATAGATCTCTAATCACTCACATTATTGCTGAGCACAGAGCGCACCAGGGAACTGAGTTTCCAGAACCCCGGTCTTATTTAATGTTTTACAGATTCATGCACACCCCCCACATGTCAATGGCATGGCCGTGGCTGACACAGAGCTGAGATGCTTGAACGTGGTTGCTTTCCAGGGGCTGTTTTCATGAGAAACTCAGTCATCAGTGGCTCTCATTGTTCTTGTGCAACTCTGACAAGGAATTTCCTCCACAATTATGTGGCTAGAGTTATGCCAGTGAAATTCAAATAACAGCTGAAGACAAGATGGAATGAGAATGGCCAAAGGTATGACAAATAGTTACACTCGCCACATATTGTGACTTGAGGAATGGCTTTGGCAGATGATGGCACGTTAAGACTTCTGTGTCCTCTGGCAGGATTCCAGCACGATGTGTCTGTGACAGCTGACACTTCCAGCTGCCCTTTTATCTGAGACTCCTGGCTTCGCTGGTCTGAAATTAAAACGCTTCTTTTGCCTGTTATGGACATGGATGTTCTGGAACATCTTGGGGCTCACTTAGGGTGCTCCAATGAATGTGGTCTAAACAATGGAATGGGGGCCTATCTTCTCCTTCCAACAAGAATGAAGGGAAGGAGCATCTTGGGGCATCTTGGGGATGTCACTAAGGACCCCCAGGTCTTCCCACGTTCCTACTTTGACATCCTCAGCCTGTTTGTTTTCTCTTAAGCTTTGTCCTCTCAAAGTACAAGACATAAAACCTCATAAAAACTTTATAAAATTGTGTCCAGGTACAGGAAGGTGTCTTATTTTGGGTTCCCTGAAAGGCAGAGCCTGATATTTATTTGGGAGCTGATCTAGGAAGCAGAAGTGAGGGACTGGGAACATGAGACAGGGAAGGAAGAAAAGCCAATATTAAGGTGTGTCATCGAGCTGCTGCTGTGGGCATGTGGGGCTATGTTCTGTGGGATCTATGCAAGGTACACAGAGTACGGTCAGGACTGTCCACTGGAAGACAAGCCTCCTGGAGTCTTCATCCACTGCTCCTGTTCTGCAGTGGCTGGGAGAAGCCACATAGAAGAAGACTCAAAGGCACAAATGTTAGGAAGCTCAGTGTGTGGGATGCCATCAGCTCTATGTGAGTGTGAGCTTGCTCAATGCCCACCAGCTTGGTGGAAGGCCCGAGATTAAGGCTCAGTATTATGTGCTGTCTCAACATCGGGAACTGAGAGGGCAAGTCTCCCTCCACCAACTCTGCTTCCATGTGTGAGTTCCCCTAGCCCAACCACCTCCTTATCACAGGACCAGCCTCTGCTCCTGCTCATCCCTGAGTACTGGCTTTGGGTTCCTACCAGACCACAGAATTATTCAAACAAGCTCATACTCTCTGGTGGGAAGCAGGGGACACCTCACCCTCTCGATACTACAAGCCTGCCTCCTACAGCCTGCTCGCTCACTCCGTTCCTGAGTGCAGCCCCCGTGTGCCTTCTTCCCTGGGGCATGAGTGTATGTGGCTAATAGACTGCTGCCCGTCTCATCTGTCCAGGGTCAGGTGTCATGTGTTCAGACATCCCCATAACCTGGGGGCAGTCATCCCTCCCTCCCCAACAGAGTGAAGAGGAGGTGTTCAAACAACTATAGCTAGGAAGTGCCACGTGGCTGGGGCTGAAACCAACATGGGCTGAGGGATGAGATGCCAGGAACCAAAACACCTGCTACCATAAGGCAAATGGGCAGCGTTTCCTTTATTGCCTGTCTTTCTTTCTTTCTTTTTTTTTTTTTGAAGTAGGCTCCACGTGGAGCCCAACGCGGGGCTTGAACTCACGACTCTGAGATCAAGACCTGAGTTGAGATGAAGTTGGATGCTAACCTGACTGAGCCTAGGTGGCCTGTTTGTCTTTTTATCAGGGTTGAGAATCATTCCCAGAAGCCCCCAGCAGGTGCCCCCCATGTCTGACTGGAAATAACTGGGTCACTTGTCTACCTCTGAGCCAATCACCAGCAAATGGCAATGGTGTTATGGTGACCGACTGGGGACTGGTCACACTTGGTTGCTGGTGGCCGGGATAGGGCCCACTCTCCATGAGCACATTTTCCCTCAATGCCTCCGTGAAATCAGAGTTTTATTAGAAGGAAACAAGGGAGGACCGGCTGCCGGGCAGGCAGCCAGCAGTGTCTATTCCTCACATAATAGAGGAACCATTCAAGGGCTTAGTGCCAACAGTAATGTCCTCTCTACCATGTTTTCACTCTGGTGACAGTACAGAAAAGAGAATGGAGGGGGGCAAGAGATTGGGGCAGGCCAACCCATTAAGGGGCAACTGCCTGAACTGAGGACAGTGACTGTGGCCAATGGCCAATAGTGTGGGATGTTCACCACACCCAAGGGGGTGGAAAATCCCAGGGGTCGCCATTACCTTGGTTCTTGACCTTCAGTGTTCTCAGCAATCACCTAGGCCCCTTTCCTGGGATTAGGATTCCCAAGTTCTGGGCTGAGGCCCAAGAATGGCGGTTTTAGCTCACAGTCCCCAAGTGATTCTGAAGCAGGTGGTTGGTATCCACATGTTGAGTATCACTCCCCTACGGAGTTAAACACCCTGGACGGAGTTACTGCAAACATGGTGGCAGTCCTGTAGGGGTGGGAGGCAGGCTTAACCTTCCTGAAGTTTGTCCAGCCCCTCCTGCAGAATCCAACACTGCAGACCAGGGGTCCAGGCCCCTGAGCCGGCGTGTCGGGGATCTCCATCAGCACAGGCTTCCTGGTCACAACGACAAACCTCTTAGTCAAGCTGGAGCACCCTCATGTTGCCCAGGTGCCCCCCATGTAGCCAGTGACCTTCATCTCTTGGTCCACCTGATGCTTGGGCCTGACTTTCATCTACTGCATTGCTTTTGTCCTGCCTTCCTATTGAACTGCTTCTTGGCTGACTTGGCCAGAGCTGAACATCATCCTATGCACGAGCCACCTCCTGCCTTCATTCTATAAGTATTTATTGAGCAGCCATGTGCCAGGCATTGTGCTAGGCCCTGGGGATCCAAACAGTTGGGCAGAGTGTCCCTACTCATGACACTTATATGACACGAGTCATGCAGGAAACAGATACAGAGTCTAACGGGTTGAAGTGTGCCCCCCTCATATTATGTCCAAGTCCTACCTCCTGATACCTGTGAGTGTGATCTTATTTGGAAAGAAGGTCTTTGCAGATATAAATAAGTTACAGGTCTCAAGATGAGACCTTCCTGGATTTAGGATGAGCCCTGAATCCAATGACTGATGTCTTTCTAAGACCGAGGAGAGGGAGGTTCAAGACATAGAGACAGATGGAGCAAGGTAAGGCGAACACAGAAGTGATCCAGCTGCAAGTCAAGGAACAGCTGGATCCACCAGAGGCTGGAGGAGGGAGGAAGCAGTGGCCCCTGGAGCCTTTGGAGGGAGTGTGGCCCCACTGACACCTTGATTTAGAACTTCTGGCCTCTGGAATGTGAGAATACATTTCTGCTGTGTAAGACACGCGGTTTGTAGACTTTGTTAGGACAGCCCTAGGAAACTAATATATGCAGGGAATCAGGTCATCATGAGAGTGGAGAAGGAAACGAAAGCAGGGGAAGATGATGGTGAGAGCCGGAAGTGGAGGGGGGGGCTCCTCGAGGCAGAGTGACCAGGAACACACTGGGCCTTGCTGCTTCTCCTGGTCTCTTCATATTTGTCTCACCCTTGTGCATCCTCAGACCTTGCTCCATGATCTTACCTCACACTCATCTGAAGACGGCAGCTCATGAGGGCCTACCCTTGTGGGGGGTGCAGGGGTCACAAACTCAAATGAGGGCCTGGGTGGAGGGCAGTTGCCTGGCCCTCACCCAGCAGCTGAGGCTCTGCACCAGCCGACTGTCACCACATGGGCGAAAGCCCGCACCTGCCAGATCTTCCAGTTTTTCAGGAGAAGCCAGGGATCTGATAGAAGCCTCCAAAGTTTGTTTCGCATTTGTTTAAGAAAATTGAGGTGAAGTTGACAGAGCATACAATTAAACCATTTTAAAGTGGAGAAGTCAATGGCATTTAGTCCATTCCCAGTGTTGTATGATCACCCCCTCTATCTAGTTCCAAAGCATTTTTATCATCTGAAAAGGAAACTCCGTGCTCATTAAGTAGTCACATTTCCCCCCACCCCAGTCCCTGGTGGCCATCAATCTGCATTCCATCTCTATGGATTTACCTCTTCTGGGTCCTTCATATAAATGGAATCATACACTTGATTCCAAATGTCTACAATAATCAACAACATCAAAAGACACGACATGAAGCAAATAAACTGGCCCTTGGACGTTCGGTTTCTGACCTCTAGCTTGGCCATTGACAGGTAGCCCCTCATATCAAACTGAGGGGGTCATTTGGAAACTGTCTCTGTGGCCAGTTAGGACGCTGATGACACCAGGTTGGGTGGGGGGGGTGACTGGGAAGGCCTGCCCTGGGCGAGTGGTTTTGGTGGCCGTGTTCTGATTCCAGTGTTGTCCCCAAGACGAATCACAGCTGTGACCACTGGGGGTTAGAAAGGATGCTTCCCTCTCCTCCGTGGTCTAGTCTTCATGGGCTACTCGATGCGAGAGACAGCTCCCAAATGGCATCCAAACAGGAGGAGAGTAGAAGGAACATGGTGCCGGCACGGGATTCAGATCTCATAGTTGCATGGTCCATGTGTTCAAGAGTTCCCCTTTACAGCCTGGAATTCTGCTTTGGAGAGCAAAATGTATACTGGTTGGTTGTTTTCCCCCAGGGGAAGTGAGGTCATACTCTTCCTTTCAGTTTAAAGCAAGGAAAAAATTAGACATTAGTGTTGGAAGGCTGTGTTCATTCTCTCCCAGAGTGGTTCATTCCTTTAGTGATTGGTTATTGAGCACCTGCCAGGTATCCGGTGGGTTGAAGACACATTGCCTGTCAGCCCACAGATTTATTACAGGGTGACAGATAAAAAAGACAGTGTTGCCAAGTGTCAGCAAGAAACAATGGGGGTAAAAATAGGAAGAGAGATTCTACTGGGAAGAGGGGGCAGGGAAGCATAAAAGGTTTCATTCATGTCTTCTCAGGTCCTGGGATGGGTTTCTTCACAGAAGCTGGGGCGGCAGCGCCGGGGAGGGAAGGTTGGAGTGGAGGGCAGGAGTGAATGGGGACTGAACCCATTTGCTCAGCTCATGCAGCTTGGCACACAGACTTCTGCCCCAAGGGGTGCTTTTTCCTAATTCCCTTGCCCTAGGAGGCCACTTTGTAATCTGCACAAAGGCGCTGGATACCCCGGGCCCCTGGCTCTGCACAGCTCTGGTCTTCAGTTTGTACTTTGGGCTTCAGTTTTGCCTTTGTTGTTGCTTTGGGAATATAGATATGTACAGGAATGGGATTTATTATTGTTGTAAATAATCCTTCTCTGGCCAGCTTGTTAAAAATGATGCCTTCTCTTCTGGCTGGAGCGGGCTAGGTGTGGTGCTGTCCAAGGCGATGAAGGACACAATGACTCACCGAGGTTCTTTTCCAACTTCTGATTCAATGAGTTAGGTTTTCTTCGAGCCCATGAGTCATTTTCCCTGCTCGGTGACTTGCATGACAGGGCAGTGAGATAACCAAGAACTCAGGGAGCCAACTGGTAGGTTTTATAAAAGCTTGTAAAGAAAAGTAGATTTTTCAAAGACCGGAGGGAAATCCACAAGTGTGGAAAAGGCAGTCATCTAAGAATACAGTTCCCGAAACAAGGAAAAACAGCTTCCAACACTCATGTAATTTGTCGCCTTCTCACATTTCACTTTTGTTGAAGAATGAGGTCTGACATCAGCAGCAGGATTTGCTGGCTCAGAAACACTGCGGGGGCCTCTGCCAGCAGCCGTGGCCTTCGGGCTCAGCCAATCGCACCGCGCAGGCGACGCTTTGTCCACTGGGGTTCGAGCGATCCCCCTGCCCTCTTAGCTCCTCTGAGTTCCTGGCCGGCACTGTCACTGTAAGACCGACCTAGAATAATAGTGCCATTTTTGTCTTAGCGTCATCAGAATGTAAAGGCGCATCACGTGAGAAATTACGTGTGTGCAAGAACTTGGGTATCTGGGTGTCATTAAATGTGTGTCAGGACAGTGGAGAAAACAGATGTTGTCTCTTGTTTCCTTTTCAGCTTTGTGTTGAACAGTGAAAAAGCTGTCGGGTGTCAAAGATGGGAACGGTAAAATTATCAGAAGACTGTCTGTCCTCCCCGTCTCAGGCTGCGCTCTCCCGGACATTATCCTTTTATCAGGGTTTGGTAACTCTCAAAGAAGAATTATTTTGTGGGTGGCATTTCGAATGGGTCCGTTGAAAGGCTATTTGTCTGAAATACAAATATGCCATGATCTTTGTGTGTGCTGGGGGATGAGGGGACTGTCATGTCAGAGACTGGAGAGATTGTTTAATTATGACGGTTCACGAGCCTGGCCCTGGGCTATTTGTTTGGCACCATGAAGAGAAGGAAATGACAGAATGAACTTGTGGTCTGTTCTAGCTATCCATTGCTGTGTACCAAAGCACTCAAAACATACGGGCTTAAAACGGTAGCCATTTTTATTATGCCCCGTGATTTTTGTGGGTGAGGAATTTGGGCAGGGCTCAGCTGCACCATTGTTCTGCCCCGTGTGGTGTTGACTGAGGCGGCTCGGTAGTGATCAGCTGGTGGATGGGCTGATCTGGAGGGTCCAAGGCCGCTGCCCTCAGGAGTCTGGTACCTCAGTGGGGACAGCTGGAAGGCCGGGCTCAGTTGGGACTGTGGACCGGAGTGCCAAAATGTGGCCCCCCAGCATGGGGGCTTGGTGGTCCCGGAGACCCAGGTGCAAACATCAAGCTTCCTGGAGCCTGCCTACCTCTGGAAGTCAAGTAGCATCACTGTCTATGTGCTCCTGTGTCCGGTGCGACCACAGGCTGGCCAGATGCAAGGGAAATAGATACCTGGTCTTGACGGGAGGAGGGCCAAAACTATCTGGCCATCTTTAATCCACCACATGGTATAAGAGGTATCTTTTTCAGCCAGGCTCTCAGTAATACTTGAAAATTCTTATGCTTCATGCAGTTGGATCCTTCCGTAACCCCAAAGCAGCTGTTTGAGACATTTTCTACTTCCTTCTCTTAAGCATTTAGCCTAACAGCTCCTGACTAGGAGATGTCTTTATTCCTGCTTTCCTGATAAAGTGTGAGCCGTTAAGCATAAACTAAATGAGGTGGGAAAAAGCAGGGGTTCCTGAGCCAAAGAACCCGCATTCAAAAGTCATCGTTCACACCCTTAGTTGCATTGTCTGCAGAAAGGGGATGCTACTGCTACAATCACAGAATGTCACTGATGATATGTGTATAAAAAATGCTTTATACGAACTTAGTAAGTGTAATTTCTAATGTAGTTGCCTTTGAGCTCCATTCTGTCCAAACCTGTCTTGACCTGAGCTATTTTCCTGACACTGACATTTATTAGAACAAATCACCAAAACTCTGAGAATTTTAATTTTAATTATTTGCTGTGTTGAAGAGATGATTCCATAAAATGATGCCCATGAAACCCTCTGTAGCTGTCAAGTGATTATAATGATGAATAACGCATCAACAGTATCAGCCTCATGATCGACGCATGGTTTTATATGCTACGTGGCCAGACGTGATCACCCATTACTCTGCCCAGCGCTTATTGTCACGGGGCCCCTGATGTTGGAGATACTATGGAATGAGGAAGAGAGGAAAGAAACTTTTGCAAGTGTGGAAAGAGATAACCGCTATGTCTACGATAATTTATGTAGTCTAAGCATATATGCATAATTCACTATTATAATGAAATAAAACCCAACCAAGTTCAACCGACACATCTAATGATATACATAATCCTTGCTTTTACTGCATGGTAATTAGGCATGAAAAGTAAGATTTCACATAAATAACTGTAATTAGTATCACTTGGATGCCACCAAAGCAAATTTTTAATCTATTCTATCTTTTGGTATTTTTTTCTAGTATCCTTAATTAGCAACCATGCAAATAGTTTTCCCTGATAACCTGTACTGTTTAGTTGTTTTCATTCGTTATTCATTCATTCATCAAATATAGATTGGGTGCCCACAGTATGCCAGGCATGGTGTTAGGCTATAGATACATACATATTGAGGATGCCGACAAGACAAAGGGATTAGTTCAATACAGTGTTAACCCCCCCACAGTAGGACAGTTCAGTGCTATAAGAACACAAAAAAGGCACATAATCCAACTTTGAGATTCCAGTAAGGACTCTCTGGAGGAGAAGGTGAATTCTAAAATAATTTAACCAGAACAAGGGATCCAGGGAGGGAAGAAAAGCAAGAGAGCACAAAATGGTGCTGAGAGATCAGGAAGTGTGGTCAGGGAGGAGTTAGGTGGGGCCAGATCAGGAAGCCCCTCAGTGGCCACATTTAGTGTTGTGATCCTAGGAGGGGAAATATGAAGGAGGTAGACTTGGGGACTCACTGAACGTAGGGGCCAAGGGAGAAAGGGAGCTGGGGAGGACACCCATGATCTTAGGTTGTGAAAAAGAGGCATCTTTTCTGAGCACTTGTTGTGATGCACACCAGGTGACGTATGGAAGTGTGGAATCATTATATTGTACCCCTGCAACTCCTGTGACACTCCACATTAGCTGTATGAGAATTAAAGGGAAAGTATCACAGGCTGCTGAGAAGGCATGTAGGAAAAGGGCTGAAAAGAACCTACAGGGCTTAGGGGCGCCTGGGTGGCTCAGGTTATGATCCCAGGGTCCTGGGATGGAGTCCCTGCATGGGGTTCCCTGCTCAGTGGGAAGTCTGCTTCTCCCTCCCCCCTTACCCTTCCCCCAAACTCGTATTCTCTCTTTCTCAAATAAATAAAATCTTAAAAAGAAAAGAAAAGAAAAGAAAAGAAAAGAAAAGAACCTACCGGGTTTGGCAACAAGAGGGCTGTTGGCCAAGACTCTTCCAGTAGGGTGTAAGGGCAGAGGTCAGACTGGGCGGGAATGAACATGGGTATGGGAGTGGAGACAACCATGGTGGGAAGGAAAGAGGAAACCCATATTTAAGGCCTGCAGGCCAACGACAGGGCTTGGTCGCAGGATGTGGCATCGAGAGAGGAGGTGAGGAGATGTGGGACGGGAATAGTTCACAATGTTGTGCCCTAAATTGGCACTCACAGAAGAGAGCTAACTTCTTTGGATCTTCCTGGATGCGGACCGGAGCTGGACCCTGGCTGGCCAGGGTGCTGTGGCTCATCGCCCCCATGGACCCTAACGCCCGAATTCTCTTCAGCACATCTGCTGTATTATCCCACCCCTACCGTCCTAGTCAGGCTTCTTTGCTCGTGTGTCCATTTTGCTCCCTCAAACTCTGGCTGCAAGAGACTCCAATTTGTCGTCTCTCGCCCTGCCCAGGGACCACATCTCTCCCTTGAGAAGTATTTATTAAATTAATTACTTAAGGAGTGACACCTTTTGATGCTTTCTTCCCTGCCCCCCCCCAGCATTTTATTATAAACCATTTCAAACATGCAGAATTTGACATTGAATACCCATATACTACCACCAAGTGCTCTTCAACGTCTCACCACACTTGTTATTCTTCTGTGTATCCATCTATCCTCTGCCAATTTGTCTTACTTTCTTGATTGAGCCACTCTCTTGGATATTTCCTCATGTGGGCAAATGTATCAGTCTTGCAGTTTCCCAATTCCATATTCCTGAAAGAAGACCGGCCATCCGGTCCAAGGTCACATGGAAAGCCCATGTGTTGTTCATTCCCTTTAGCGTTGGTAGCCACCTCCTTGGTGTGATCACTGTGGTGGGTTATATGGAATCCTCCAGTCCAAATGATCCCTGTTGCCTCATTAGCAGGGCTGCGAGTGTGGCCATCTCCCTTCGGGGGCGGCAAAGTAGAGTGGGCACCATGATATTGCTGGCATAGGCTGCTAACAGGTGCAGGAACTGGGGGAGGATTAAGTTAGAGAAATGATAGGAATTTCAGTTTTGTACTTGCTGGATTGTAGGTGTCTGGGGAATATTGATGGGCACTGGCTGTCAGGAACTTGGAAATGCTATGTCTGCAGCTGGAAGTAGAGGTAAGGGGTGAGCATATTGACTGGGAGTCATTTGCATTCAGTGGCAGGTCCAGGGTATCTATAAAGGAGGGGCAGCAATTTGGCTGGAAGTAGGGCAAGGGCCCCACATTTGCATAGCTCCTTACATAAGATGAAAAAAATGTCAATCCCCTGTGAATGGAGGGGAGTTGATGTGGATTGTCCCCAGGCATAATTATATTTAGAGATGACGGCTGATGCTGTAAAGATGGGGGAAATCCCTTATAGATTTGTTGTGACATTTGTTGTCCAAGCATGAGACACTTTCGTGATTGAAAATGGGGCAATAGACATCAACTGGACTGTCCCAAGAACACTAGTCTGGAAGGCCATGGGACCCATAAAGAACAGAGAAGAATGATGGTGGTGACCAGGTATAGAGTGGCACCTGCATTTTGGGGTTAGCTGAAATAATGAAGCTGGTGAGGGAGCAGCATGCTTAGAATGGTGGGGAAGAGAATAATGCCCCATGGGTCAAGGTAGAAGGGAGTTTTAGGGAGGCAATAATGAACATAGCTGAGTATGTGGGGTCAAGTAGGAAGAGAGTCAAGACAAGGTCCATGAGTTTATACTTTAGAAGCTCCTCCAAGAAACATGTCCTTCACAGAAGCATGAGGGGTGTGGGGCCAGATCATAAGGTAGGAGGAAGGGGCTGGCCTACAGATCACTTTGGAAGACGTTGGGTGGTGAAGAGTGAGGAACAGAGAAGACATTGATATCAGTGCAGGTGTGCAAGAGAATGCCATTCTAGGGAACTGTTAGCAGGTGCTCCTCAGTAACAGAATTTGGGCAGCAGCTATGTGACATTGCTGTTTTGAAGATTCACAAATGATAATGAACTATTATTGACATTAACATACATTAGTAATTACTACAATTAATATACAAAATACAATACACATTAATATTAATACACAATGATCATAATAGTGAACACTTACAGAGGGCTTATGTGCCAACACTGTCTTAAATTCTTTACCCAGATAAATTAAAATGTATTAAATCCTTACCATTGCCCTCTAAGGTAGGTACTCTTATTAGCCCACTTTGTAGGTGATGGAACTGAAGCATGGAGGGTTTTGCCCTTGCTCAAGGCTGGAAAGCTGGTAAGAGGTTGTCCCAGGATTCAAATCTCCATCTCTGCAATAACCTATTTATTCTATAAGGGGTGGAGGGCTGAGCCCTGGTGATGTTCAGGCTTCTTTCCTGAAAGAGACCAGGAGGAGAAAGGGTGACCCAAGACAGAGCAGAGGAAGGGATTTGGGAGCTGAAGGAAGGGATGCTGGTGGAGTTTGCAGCCCATAGGTCTCTTTTTCCCTGAAGGTGAACTCCACTGTGGGGAGGGAAGGGGGTAGGGGTGGAGGTGGGGAGCTGAGAGAAGTGAAGGTTTGTAACAGCTGCAGAGAGGAATGGAAAGGAAATCATGTCATGATTAGGAAAATGATTGTCAAGAAGCATTCAGAGCCCAGCTGTGAGATGGAAAACATGCATGTGTAGTGGGACTACTCAGCTTGTTGGGATTTTTGCCATCAGCAGTTAGGCAGTCACAAAGCGGAGTATGTTGTCCTGATCCCAACTCTTCTCTCTGCCTGTGCTCTGGGTGGTGTCAGGTATTACGGCCCATTAGGGCCTCTGACTCTGCTCTCCTTCTCCTTCCTTCTAATACAATTGGGTCCAGTGCTCTGCTCCCGTCCCAAAGACTTGTGGCAAAATTCAGGATGTGAATTCCCTACTTAGGACTTCATCCCCTGGGGAGCCTGGTCCATGGTGGTTCTGGAGATCCAAAAGCCCAGGAAGAACGTCAGCAGGGAGGAACAGGGTGGGAGGAAGGAGAAAAAGGAAGATACGGCAGCTCATCGTCCCCTCTATCCCAGGTGCCAGGGCACCCCAAGCAATTATCATCCTGGGTCAACCTCTGTGCTAGTGTCTTTTCAGGGACATCCAAAAAAAAGATCACCAGCACTGATTTTGAGGCAGGTTGAGCTAATCTACCCTTCCTGCCCAAAGTAAAGGAATATCACAGGCTTTAGCATGGGGTAGAATGCAAGAGTGCTGTGCCTTGCGGAGGGTCCAATAAGAAGGAAGAGCGTGAACCCATAGAGAAACCGAAGCCATTTCAGTGTCAGTAAGACATTATCAATGGGTCCTTTGGGGATTCACATTGTTTCAGGCGTGCTGCTGATCAAGTCCTAGAGGATAAAGTTGGAACAGCAAATGAGAGGTATCTGCAAATAATAGAGGCTCTACAACATGAAAGTGACATCTGAGGATGGACCAGATTGAGACAGAAGTGTTATGGAATGCACGAAACACCCACTAGAACCAGCATGAACTGGGATGATGAAAAATCTGGCTGGACCGACACAGAAACCATTTTCTTACCTCTCGCATAGTTCCTAGTGGGGAAGTCAGAAATTACTAACTCTGAGTTGATTTCCTCCTACTCTATATCATTATCGTTTGGGGTGTATAATTATGCTTAAGTCAACTATATTGTAAACTACATTTAGTTTTCATTCCGTGGTGTGAACTTAGCCATTCTTACCAAAACCATAAATATTGTTATGGATAATTTCCTGAACTGGGTGGCTCCCTCCTATCTATCAAATTCAAGATTCTAATTCCCAGATTGGACCAAACAAGTAAATCTGTTGCCATTAGAAAATGTGGCTCTTGGGGCACCTGGGTGGCTCAGTGGTGAAGCATCTGACTCTTGATTTCGGCTCAGGTCATGATCTCAGGGTTGTCAGATCGAGCCCCCCATCAGGCTCTGAGCTCAGTGCAGAGTCTGCTTCTCACTCTGCTCCTCTCCCCACTCACTGGCGTGCTCTCTCTCTCAAATAAATAAATAAAATCTTAAAAAAAAAAAAAGAAAATGTTGTTCTTATGAGGCTTATTTCTACTGGAGGCATTATTCATAATGTTAGTATTTACATTCAAGAAAGTGTCTAACTTGACCTTAAAGCACATGAAGCATTTCCTTCTCTCTCTTTTTTACAGTTTTATTGATATTTGTATTTCACATACCATGAAATTCACCCATTTAAAGTATACATTTCAATGATTTTTAGCATCTTCGCAACATCATGCAGCTATCATCACAATCTAACTGTAGAATATTTTCAACACTCCAAATAGAACCCTCTTTCCATTAGGAGTCATTCTTCATTCCCCTTGCCCTCCTCCCCAGCCCGAGGCAGCCACTAATCCAGTTTCTGTCTCTGGATTTGCCTATTCTGGACATTTCACCTAAACGGAATCATACAACATGTGGTCTTCTGCAACTGGCTTTTTGCACTTAGCATTATATTTTCAGGATTCATCCATGGTCCAGTGCATATCGATGCTTCATTCCATTTTATCACCAAATAATATTTTATTCTATGAACATCCCACAATTTGTTTATTCATTCGTCAGTTGGCTGGATAATGTCGTATTTCCATACAACAAAATATTATTCAGTGACTTATGTCATTTCTACATTAGGCTATTATAAACATTTGTGTCCAAGGTTTTGTTTGAACATACATTTTCATTCTCTTGGTTATATACTTAAGAGTAGAATAGCTGGGGGACGCCTGGGTGGCTCAGTTGCTTAAGCGTCTGAGTCTTGATTTCAGCTCAGGTCATGACCTCAGGGTTGTGAGATCGAGCCCCGTGTTGGGCTCTGTGCTGGGTGTGGAGCCTGCTTATGATTCTCTTTCTCTCTCTGCCTCCCCTCCACCAAAAAAAAAGAGTAGAATAGCTGGGTTTGGGGGAACTATCAGACTGTCTACCGAAGTGGCTGTACCATTTGACATTCCCACCAGTGCAATGAATGAGGGTTCCAAATTCTCCACATTCCTACCAACACTTACTATTGTCTGTCTTTTTTATTTTAGCCATTCTGGTGTGAAGTGCTATCTCACTGTGGTTTTGATTAGCATTTCACTAATAATGAATGATACTGAACATCTTTTCATGTGTTCCCTCTGTCTCTTTATCTTCCTCCTCCTACCCATGTTTCTGAAGAGACTCCATTGCATAAAGCGTGGGTGACAAAATGTCACATTCTCCATGATTTTACAGTCTTGTCAAGGACACAAGAAAGTGGCCAGATGAGAGTCCCAAGCACTAAGGGGGTTAGAAGTTCAGAAATAGTGGTGACACAAAGGAACCCAAAGGCTGAAAAAAGATGATGGGTATGTGAGTCCAAAGGATGGGGAGGATCTGGACAAAGGCAGAGAATGAAATGATTCCCTTAATTTTGCTTCAGGTGAAGTAGTTAATGTTTACCTTTAGATGCCACTGGGAAGCAAAGTCTCCACGCCTGGATCATCAAAGAATAACTTGTTTGTTTTTGTGTTTATTTATTTATTCCATAGTTATTTAATGCCATGTGATTGCAGGTCATTGTAGGAATAAATTGAATTAGAGAAAACTAGACCCACAGGTTTAATAATATACACCATGCACTGCTCACCCACCTACACTAATTTACAATCTACAATCTTTACAATTTACAAACAGATACACATGTTCAAACATCTTTACCTCCAGTTACATAGATTTGTTCAGAACTCACTTACCATTTGCAAATGTTCTTATTACTTTCCTTGATCCCTATACCTTGCACATATGTACTCGTATTATTTAAGAGTTTCACTCTTTTATATTTATTGGTTGACTGTGAGTTTTGAGTCTGTGTCATACATGTCTAAAAAATGCTGAACTATATCAAAGAGGAGCCAGGGACTCACAGACATTATTCTGCTCAGAAGTTAAGATAGAATTAATATCCTCTTTTGAAAGGCATCTCCTAGGAACCGGGAAACAAGGTGAATTTTGATGGTAAATTCTTTTTTTTCACGAACATATACACAGACAGATATGCAGTTCTAAGGTTCTCCTGTGTAGACATATAAGGCCCAGGTCCTGAAGCGCCTGAAGGAACAAGAGAAGATCCTGGTCTTACTGGGGGCAGGGCCTGCA
Source organism: Phoca vitulina (assembly GCF_004348235.1). NCBI lineage: Eukaryota > Metazoa > Chordata > Mammalia > Carnivora > Phocidae > Phoca > Phoca vitulina. The sequence goes on along the minus strand of NW_022589720.1, from coordinate 11,102,013 downwards.
CAAAACAAGATAAGGCAGGGACACCAAGCTGGCTCAGTCAGTAAAGCATGCAACTCTTGATCTCAGGGTCATAAGTTCAAGTCCCAGGTTGGGAGTAGAGCTTACTTAAAAAAAAATTAATTAATTAAGCAAAAGAACAAATAAGATAAGGCGCTCAATGGAGCAGAGAAAAAGCCCAGTGTCTATAGAACAAGAGTCAAGCCTGAGCAGGACCAAGGCTAAGTTTTGGTCTGGGACTCCTGGTGGTTCTTCTAGTGATTTCAAGGTTTGAAACTGCAGGTGGGGTCTATTCATAGGCAGGAGTGTAAGAGGCAAGACAGAGAAAACAGGTGGAACGTATAGAAAGGAGAGGTAGTACCAGGCAACCCAACCGCAAAGGGCTGGCTCTAAGAGTTGATTCATTGCCGTATTGTCAGACTTGAAATGTAGAAGGGACTGCTGATTCTGACTTTAACTCCACTGTGTGGCAAGAAATTCTCGGACATCAGCTAGGTGTCCTACAATTCAGCTCAATTCCGACTATCTCCCTGGAGGTGGCCTGAGATCTCACAGGTTAAAGGGCTCAGTCCCACAAGACTTGCCTCCTCTACCCTCCTTTTCTTCTGATGCCAATCACAAATACAGGTTGTTGCTTGTGCTTCTGACCAACTGGCTGGCTCTAGTTTGGAGGTTCCAGTGACCCCCTCCTTGGATTTGATTAATTTGCTGGAATGGCTTACAGAACCAGGAGAAATATTTTACTTACTAGATCAGTTTATTATAAAAGTATATAACTCAGGAACAGCCAGATGGAAGAGTTGTATAAAATAGTTGCCACTCTCTCTGCATCTCCAGTCGACCAAACTGGAAGCTCTCCAAATCTGTCCTTCTGGGTTTTTATGGAGGCTTTTTTGCATGGCTGTGATTGATTAAATCATTGGCCATTGGTGACAGCATTCAATCTCCAGCCCCTCCCTCCTCCCTGGAGGTCAGGGAGGTGGGATTGAAAGTTCCAACCTTCTAATAACATGGCTGGTTCTCCTGGTCACCAGCATCCATCCTTAGCTGTTTCCCAAAAGTCATCGCATTAACACAACAGAAGACACCTTTATCGTTCTCATCTCAGGAAATTTCAAGAGTTTTAGGAAAGAAGACCAAAAATATATTTCTTATTAGAAACCACAATATCACAAAGGGTCCTGGAAAGATCCTCCAGGATGAGTGAGGAGATGCTACTGAACTTTTCTCCCTCTATATACTATTTTTTTAAAAAAGATTTTATTTATTTATTTGAGAGAGACAGAATGAAGAGAGCACAAGCAGGGAGGAGGGGGAGAAGCAGGCTCCCCGCTGAGCACCGAACTTCTCTCCCTCTGTATACTATTAAATTCTGCTAAAAGGAGCAAAGAAATTGGAGAGGATGCATCTTTCACAAAACAGATTGATGTATTGTTGAAATGCAATGTCATCAGCCATTAACTTCTTGTTGCAAAAAAGACACCCAAAACAACAATATAGTGAATGCTAATCCAAATAGTATTTGATGTTTGTAATTGGGTTGAGCACTCATATGTGATCTTTCATCCATCACAATTCTTACACTTGATCAACCATCTGTGCTTCTTAGGATTTTAAATCACATCTTGTTAAAATATGCACAATCAAAAAAGCTTGAACATTAACCCTCTTCTTCACATCCCCTATCGTGGTGCGGCCTTTTAAGCAAACTGAAATAATGCTCTAGTAAATTGAGAGCCCAGTATACACCTTCTAGTACCTTCAGCCTGTGGAATTTGGGAAATAGGTCTTGTTACATTTCAAGGGACATGTGCCATTTGGTTTTAATGAAATTGTTATTGGTGGACAACATGTTTCTTAGAACTAAAAATTCTTTAAAAATCCATTTACTAAAAGCTAGGTTTAAAAAAATTTTTTTTTATTCACATATAATGTATTATTTGTTTTAGGGGTACAGGTCTGTGATTCATCAGTCTTACACAATTCACAGCGCTCACCATAGTACATACCCTCCTCAGTGTCCATCACCCAGCCACCCCATCCCTCCCACCTCCCTCCACTCCAGCAACCCTCAGTTTGTTTCCTGAGATTAAGAGTCTCTTATGGTTTGTCTCCCTCTCTGGTTTCATCTTATTTCATTTTTCCCTCCCTTCCCCTATGATCCTCTGTCTTGTTTATCAAATTCCTCACATCAGTGAGATCGTATGATACTTGTCTTTCTCTGATTGGCTTATTTCACTTAGCATAAAACTGTCTAGTTCCATCCATGTTGTTACAAATGGCAAGATTTCACTTTTTTGATAGCTGCATAATATTCCACTGTATATATACACCACATCTTCTTTATCCATTCATCTGTCGATGGACATCTGGGCTCTTTCCATAGTTTGGCTGTTGTGGACATTGCTGCTATAAACATTGGGGTGCATGTGCCCTTTTGGATCACTACATTTGTATCTTTGGGATAAATACCCAGTAGTGCAATTGCTGGGTCGTAGGATAGCTCTATTTTCAACTTAAAAGCTAGTTTTGAAAAGAGTGATATAATCATTGCATTTCTGTCATGAATCTAAGAATGGAGGATCCTTGGGGCACCTGGTCCGCTTAATCAGTACAGAATGCAACTCTTGATCTTGGGGTCCTGAGTTCTAGCCCCACGTTGAGTACAGGACCTACTTAAAAAAAAATTAAAAAAAATTAAAATGGAGGATCCTTTTTAAATTGGAGGTCTACAATTTTCCCAGGGTTTTGACCCTCACTAATCATTATTCACATTGTAAAATATACACGATCACCTCTGCAATGATTTAAAGGAAACAAATGAACATTTTGGAAGAATGAAGACCAACAAGAACGTTGTATGCTCACTGTCTGGCAGTGAATTTTCCCAAATACTGGCTTCATTCAAAAATAAGTTTATTTTTTAATTTAATTTAACTTTTTTAAGGATTTTATTTATTTATTTGACAGAGAGATAGAGAGCACAAGTAGACAGAGTGGCAGGCAGAGGGAGAGGGAGAAGCAGGCTCCCCGCCGAGCAGGGAGCCCGATGCGGGGCTTGATCCCAGGACCCTGGGATCATGACCTGAGCCGAAGGCAGATGTTTAACTGACTGAGCCACCCAGGTGCCCCCAAAATAAGTTTATTTTTTAAAGAAATTTTAAAGGGACCTATATTGATTTATGACACCAAGAATAAAAACAAAATAAATAAGAATAAACTTTTTTAAAAAACGAAAAAACTTGAGCCGTCCTTCTTCAAACAAAGATGTGGTTAGGGTGAAACTGGGATGGGCCTGAGTATATTACTTAGTATTTACCTGATCTGTTTGTCTTCAGCTGCTTAAATCTGCGTTATTAAGCCTCCTAGAATCCCAAAGGAGGTCTTGGTTGCTTGAATTTCACCTTCTCACACCTGCCCTAAGGGTACACAAGAATTTCATTCCTTTATTTGGGGGCGGGGAGGGGTGATTCTGTCACTTAAAAAACTTCTCTTAGAACATTCACTCATTTAGATTGCTTTTGAGCTATCTTTTTAAGAAATGGCCAAGGACTCCCTGAGTGCTCCTCAAAACAAGCTGTGACAGCCTTGGGCATTCCAGAGGAGTTTCTCCCAGAGCCTCCTCAAACTCAGCGCCCTTCCCTGCTGTACTCCAAGGGCCCTCATCTTTCTGGAAACATTCTCAGTCTAGATCTGGAATTCCTTAGGACTGACTAACTCTAACTTTCCCTCTGTGGGTTTTTGGATGTCAGATTTTCTGCACCTTTTTTTTTTTTTTTTTTTTAAGATTTTATTTATTTATTTGACAGAGAGAGACACAGCGAGAGAGGGAACACAAGCAGGGGGAGTGGGAGAGGGAGAAGCAGGCTTCCCACCGAGCAGGGAGCCCAATGTGGGGTTCGATCCCAGGACCCTGGGATCATGACCTGAGCCGAAGGCAGATGCTTAACGGCTGAGCCACCCAGGTGCCCCTTTTATGCACTTTTGTGTTTTGCGCCCCCCAGATTCGGGTTTCCCTGGGTGCCCGAAGCCTGGAGCAAGCACCTCACCCCAGCTCCTGGCCCTGTCCTGTCCTGGTCAGCTGGGTACCCCATCCACACTCTGGCCAAATTACTGTGGATATAGAAGGGCAATTTAAATAAGGAAAACAGAGAGGAATTTCCAAATATTTACAAACACAAAACCACACACATCTGTATTTTTCACTAAGTCAGACCAATGAGTGCATGTTAAAAAAGAAAAAAAAAGAGGTAGCGTGTTTATTACTTGTAAAGCACACAGCAGCTAGGCCCAGCAGAGCCAAGCATTGCCTAGCAGGAGTCCTGAGGGAATCAGATTTGATGAATATATAAGAATGCTTTCCAATGAACGTATCAATGATTTATGAATACATAGTTCTCTGTGGTACTTACAAATATTTGAAAACCATAATTACAGAAGGATTCAACAGGCTAATTTTTTTTCCCTCAGATAAATTTTGTATACATCATTTATTTACTCAGCAAATGCCTTCTTTACAAACAATGAAAGAACACTCTGGCGCCCGGCCTTTGTTTACGTTACCCCAAATGTCCAGTTTGTGGAATCTGAATCATGAGACTTTGCATGTCTACAGTCTTGAGGTTGGGGGTCTGTCCCCAAGTTTACCTAAACACATTGGATTTGTAGGGTCATTTCAATAGAAGCAGTGTTTCCCCAAGATCTTATCACATGTTCTTGTCCTGGTGAGCAAAACCCAAGGGGCTGGATGGTAACGGTTTCAACAGTCCTAATGACGAGCGGCCTGAAATGAGAGTCGCTTAAATTCATTTAAATTACATTAAAGTAAAATATTGATTTTATTTAAGTCTTTATTTACTGCTTAAGTCTCTCAAAGTCCAACTTTGTAATTATATTACTTTAAGAAACCATTTTTCTGTCCAGGTTGACCTTGATTATCTTACGGGGCTATCGAAGACATTAACCACTCTACTGTTGGTCATGTGGAGCAGCCACATTCAGGCTCGATGGATCAAGTAAAGAACTGGTTTGAGAGAAATATGGTTTTAGGATGTATGGCCATTAAGGAGAATAGACATTCCTTGAATTAAAAATGTCTTTAGTTGTTCAAGGAATTCAGTGGACTCTACAAATCCTCCCTGACCAACAGTCAAAAAGGGCAGGGGTTCTTTCTTATTCATCTTCCGCCCCCCCGCCCCCTAGTACAGCCCCTGGCACATGGCCCAGGCTTGCTACATGTTTGATGAATAAATGAATGAATTGATAAAGAGAGAGATGGAATGTTTTGGCATGAGATGGAGTCTGACAGAGTGAGAAGAAAGTTTTCACATCCTTGAAGAGGTCCTTCTTGGATTGTCGTAGACACCTACTGGGTGTCTGCCTGTTTCATGCCTGTCCTCCCTCCAGTGGGGATGGGTCCCTAGGTCTTGTCGGATCCACTGGCCAGAGCTGATTGGACCACGGTGCATGCTGGAGTTAAGATTCTCTCTCCAGGAATTGGGGTTAAGACCAGCTTGTCAGTCTGCTGAGTGCTTGAACTAAGGACTATAAACTGGGGTGTCATGCGGCAGCAACCTGCTGCGTGCACAGAGAGGCAAAACCTTGTAGGGAGAGCCATTTAGTGAGAGGTAGAAGCTAGGGAGCAAGAGATTGCACTGTAGAGACACAAAGTTGCTCACCGCCTGCTTCCATCTTGCCTCCAGGCTCCACCTCCTGCCCTGGCTTCCTGAGATACTCCTATGGCCTCCCTGTCCCTCATCCTCCCTGCTTAAGCCCATCCGCACAGGCTTTTGCTATTTTCCTTCAAAGCAGCTTGACAAAGACAAAGCATTTTGAAAGTCATTTTCTCTTTTTGGCTTGAGTTTTCAGAAAGGACAATAAAGACAATGAAGCATGTCAGAGGCACGTGACAAAGTCTCCACTTGATTGGCAGGAGAAATTTTTAAGTGCCCAATTCTAGGAATTCGTTAGCATATACTCTTCCTGGTATTCCTCCCCCAGTATAACCCTACGAAAGAGTGTAATTCTATGGTTATTTCTGTCAATTGATGGTATACATTGCATTTTCCAAATTCAAAACGGCAACTGAGAAAGAAAACCATCCCAAACAAGATCTGTTACAGACAATTTTTACAGACATAATTTATGACTCCTTCTGGGAAATAGTTAGCATTCTTGAGCAATTTTCTGATAGACTTTAAGGAGCTTTAGAAATCCTTCTGAAAAGTTATGTGCCTACCTACCCACTCTCTTAACCAATTGGTTTTTGAGGAGTCTGATATCACCAGGAATATTTTGCATTGTATCATATCAATGTGTAATTAAAAAAATCTCAAAGTATGATTCTTATATAAATATAAGACAGCGTGTGTCAAAGATTTATTTAACTTAATGACAGATACAGCTAGTTTAGAAAATTATGGGAAATATTGAATGTCATCAGTGGAAGAAAGCCAAATTAAGTATGTGAAGTTAGATGCAAAATTGGTTAATGTCCTATGTGACAATAAAATGGTAGCTTTTGTGATGCTCTTTTCTCCCAGACAGAAGTCATTTTCATTTTTACTGGACGGAAACCTACAAGTTAACCTGTACCTTTAGAATCTGTACCATAATCAATGGTAAATAATAACTCAAGCAGAGGTGCATTCCCCTGAAAATTAAATAATCCTTGAGCGGATCACTTATTAAACAATGTTTCAACATGGGACTAAAAAGTCACGCAAGCTTCTTTCTTTCTTATTTCCAAGTGTTGGAAAATTTTTCTTAACCACTATTTCTTCTTTTTCCATAAACATCTCTAACATTCTCTTGTGGAAAATTTGAAATGAAACTTTGACACATGCTCTTTTCAATTTGGCTAAGAAATTGCCTTAACACTTCAATATTAAAAATTATTATGGGGCGCCTGGCTGGTTCAGTTGGGGTGGAGCAGTGGGCTCCTGATCTCGGGGCTGTGAATTCGGGCCCCATGTTGCGCATAGAGCTTACTTAAAAAAAAAAGAAATTAGTAAGGTCAGCCAAATGCCAGAAAGCAACTGTTTCTTTGATAGATTGTTTCATTTGTTTTTGATGATCTGAAGCCATACCTAAATGCCCAAACGAAAATATACAATGTAAAGGCAATTTAAATAACAGGGAGCTCTTCCTGAATTTATACCATTTTTATTTTTCATTTTTCATTTCCCATTAGTTTTTTTCACATGTTTAAGTAAACAACTGGCTATCTTCAGATAACGGCGGAAAATCTTGTTTTGATATATAACTGGGTGTTATATGCAACTGATGAGTAACTGAACTCTACACCTGAAACTAATGATGTACTATACGTTGGCTAATTGAACTTAATGGAGTCTGACAGAGTGAGAAGAAAGTTTTCACATCCTTGAAGAGGTCCTTCTTGGATTGTCGTAGACACCTACTGGGTGTCTGCCTGTTCCATGCCTGTCCATGGAAGGTGGCCTCCTGCGCTGTGCACCCAGCAATCGGCTGGGGAGGTAGCACTAGGTATCCCCAGGGGCTGGTTTTGAGGCAGCATGTCTGACCCATTCCTGGCTCCTGCTGATAGAGCCTCCTGGCCACTTTCCAAGCCGTACTAGCCATGTTTCTCACCTATTCTGGTGAGAAAAAGGAAAAGGAAAGGTTTATTAAAAAAAGGAAAGCTTTATTATTTTATTAGAACACTGCACCCTGCCAAAAAAATAAATGTAATTTTATTATATATATTTCATGCTAGCATTTAACACAGTAATTGCATACATCAAGTTACGTGTTACATTTCACTACTAGGTATTGAGATCTGTACACTGTTTTTGTGGGTAATACTTTCTCCATTTTTGGACAGAAGTACTTTGGCAAACCATGATTCTACAAATATTAAATACAATGGAAAAGTCTTTTCTGTTTCTTTTTTACTGGGTGTCTTTTTAGTTTGATCCTTCTGTGGCAATTTTATATTTTCTCAGATGGATAAAAAAGAATTTATCCTGTGAGCTTAACTTTTTCTATTTTATCAGATTTTATTTTTGGTGGAAGTCAAAGTTTTCATTATAAAAGTATTTGTATCACTAAAATTTTCCAAACCATGCCACTTCAAAATATATCTCTCTTGTGTTTGTTTTATATCAGATTGCTGTTGAGCAACGGGTAATTATTGAAAGGCCGTAAGAGTAGAGCTGAGCTTTCCCTGAGGCTGAGGCTTCAGCTCCTGCACAGGTGTTTCCAGCTTCACCTTCCTGACAGATTTCAGACCTGCCAGGCCCCACAATCGTGGAAGCCAATTCCTTGAAATAGACCTCTTTAATATATATAAAATATATAGTGTGCGTATATATGCATGTGTTTGCACATGGACGTGCATATGTATATGTATGTATATCTTCTACCGGTTCTGTTTCTCTGGTGAAACTCTGATTGCTACATCTTTTTTTTTTTATTAAAAATTTTTTTTCTACACCTTAAAAATTGGTAAACAAGGCTAAGGAACTAGCAAATTGCTCCTATTTTCCCCCTAAGGAAACTCACGTTGAGGAGGTTAACTTATTTATTTATTTATGTATGTATGTATTTATAAAGAGAGCACGAGCGTGAGCCAGGGGGTAGGGAAGGGGTAGAGGCGGGAGGGAGAGAGGGAATCTCAGGCAGGCTCCATGCTCAGCGCAGAGCCTGACATGGGGCTCGATCTCACGGCCCTGAGTTCATGACCTGAGCTGAAATCAAGAGTCTGACGCTTAATCGACTGAGCCACCCAGGCGCCCCAAGAGCTACTTTAAATCTTTCTTTTCTTACTTCTGTAATTCCTCTGTTCACTAGTATTTCCAAACTTTAATAAAGTACATCACACACCCAACAGCCCCATGTTAACGTTGTTAAGGGGACTTCCAGGATGGGTAGTACCGAATGTCTGGCTGTCTCAACTAGGGTTCTGAATCTCAAGCAACACAAACTTACCTGTGACAGCTGGTTGAAGCAAAACAAACAAACAAACAAACAAACACATATTGAGAGGATATTGGGCAGCTCAGAATAGGTGAGAAACATGGCTAGTACGGCTTGGAAAGTGGCCAGGAGGCTCTATCAGCAGGAGCCAGGAATGGGTCAGACATGCTGCCTCAAAACCAGCCCCTGGGGATACCTAGTGCTACCTCCCCAGCCGATTGCTGGGTGCACAGTGCAGGAGGCCACCTGCCATAACTGCCTCCGAATGTGTTCCCTATTGTCCTGGGTTTTGGGGTCACCAGCTCCTGGTTCAAGTGCAAGTTTGGTGCAGTTGATTGGTCATGCCTCGGTGACCTCTTGATGTCCTGGCAGTCAGGGGATCTGAAAGAGTATTTTGGTGCTTTGGGGGAAGGAGGGCTCTGCTTGGTGGGAAATTCTCCAAATATAGGAAAGGAATCAAAGAGGACAAACGTCTACCGCAGTGGCTTCTGGCCCCAGCCCTCTGTGGAAGCCAGCAGGACTGCAGCAGTGGAGACTCCACGGGGCAGTCATGCTGGGACACCTGGCTGTTACCGGCGGGAAGCAGCACTGGGCAATGCAGAGGAGCGGCAGAGTAGCCACGCGGCTGGAGGGTACCTGGGGATGGTGTCCTTGGGCTTTGCGGACCGTGGAGGACCAGAGGGAGAAAGGGCATCTACAGAGTCGATTGGCTAACACCCACAGATCCTGAAAGGAGCATCTCTGAATGATGCCTGTGGAGAGGAGCCATGCCTGTAGCCCTTCTCAGTATCATCAGACAAAAGCATCCCAAGGATGGCTGGCTGCCAGGCATCTGCTCATCCTCCAGCAGGACTGACCCCCACTTGAGCCGGGGCGCTTCGCTCAGCTCATCTTACCTACATGGGGTAGACATCCCTACGACAGTTTCCAAGCCCTCCTGTAAGCCTTCTTATCCTCTACCTTCAAAACAGAGAGGGGGGTTCTGGCCACCCAGGGAGATGGTGGCAGTCATGGAGTGGACATGATGCCACCCACCCAGCACCTGTACTTGGGCGGATCTCAGCGAAATCAACTGGAGATTCTATTCACAGATTGTTGGACCCCTGCCACCTCCTCTCAGGTTGGGACAGTGGTCAAAGTTACCTCTAGTTTGGGACTGTCCAATTTATAACTCTTATATTTATAAAATAAAATTAACGCACAAAAAAAATCTAATGGCTGGCAGTTGCCATATCACGTAGGAATGTTTTCAGTTGCAGGGAACAGAAAACACATACAAAGCTTTAAACAAATGGGAGTTTAAGTTCCCATGTAACAGGTGGGTCTGGGGGTGGCAGTTACTACTGTTGGTTCAGAAGCTCAAAGATATAAAAGGTATCATTTTTGTAATTCAAAGGGCTTTTCCCTCATGGTCATTGCAATGGACGATTTGTGCACCCCCAACTTCATATAGTAAAACCTTAATCCAAATGTGATGATATTAAAAGGTGGGGCCTTTGGGAGTAATTAGGTAATGAGGGGAGGGGCTTAATAAATGGGATTAATGCCCTTATAAGGAGAGGTCAGGAATTAGCTAGTTCTCTTTCTGCCATATGAGGATACGATGGGAAGTCAGCAGTCTGTACTTCGAAGAGAGCTCTCACCAGAACCCGACGATGCTGGCACACTGATCGTAGACTTTCAGCCTCCAGAATGATGAGAAATATATTTCTGTTGTTTCTAAGCCACCTCGTCTATAGGACCTTGTGATAGCAGCTCAAACTGATTGAGGTAATCCTAATATGGCTGATTGCAATAGCTCCAGGCATCATGGTTGCGTTCCAGCTGGAGGAGAGTATCAAAGGGACAACTACATTTGTGTCTTTCATGAGGAAAGCAGAAGTGTTCGCAAGAGTTCTAGTAGATTGTCATTTATGGTTCATCAGCCACACCATGTCCCATGGTCCCCTATAACTGCAGGGGGGCCTGGGAAATATTTACCATTTCCTGCATATATAGGAGAGGTAGGCAAAGAGGAAAGCGATTGAAATGTGGGTGGGTTAGCCAACCAACAGTAACTTCTTCCATTGCTGAGTTTGATAACTTGCATTCATATTGATTTGTGAACTGCTAATTCCTTGACTGTCTATTGATGCTTGCTGGCCCACAGCTTAGGACAGGCAACAAAAGTTTCCCCCCAAATTAGGGAAGTAAGATAGTTAATAAAATTCTACCCAGTAATCTATTTTTTAAAAGTACAATTAGAGGGGCACTTGGCTGGCTTAGTTGGAAGAGCATGTGACTCTTGATCTAGGGGTCATGAGTTCAAGCCCCACGTTAGGTGGAGAGAGTACTAAAAAAAAAAAAACAAAATTAGAATAAGTTATTATTATATGATTTTAGTGACAAAATCAATTTCATAGAATGCTACACTGTTGACAGAACACTGTAAAGCTGTGTGATTTTGAAAATCAGACCCAGAGAAGGAAATGTATGATTTTTAAGTCTTTAAATATATTTTAAAACACAGTACAGAAAAAATATTTGATTCCTAGTCCTGTCTCAGTCAGTAAATAACTATATGGCCTCTGGTAAGTAGGTCTTTTTCTTTTCCATAAAATCATAATCTTTTCTACAAAATGAAACCATAATTGACACTGGTTATTGTCAGATTTGAAAATTTACAATTCTATGTAATTAGTCCTGATGTCTTTGATTCTATGTGGCTGGACAATAAAGGAATCACCATGTGTTCATTCATTTGGTCTTCTTGAATTCAAGAACTATTTTCTGAGCACCTACTGTGCGCTGGGCATCAGCGGCACCAAGGATGAATCTCCAATTTAACTGAGAGTTTTAGTCTGAGATTTACTTTAAAATGTTTTAGGAAAAGAAAGAAATTGGGCATTTTTTTTTTTTTTCTGGAACAGGTTAGCCTAATTCCTTCCATGGTAGGATCATTTTTGGCTCTGGTCAGAGCAGGCAGGATCTAAGGAACCTGCAGTCTCCTCCAGCTTAAGCATCTTCGTAGCTACTCTGTCATCTCACTCAAGATTGCCATCCCTGCGTCGACTCCATCTCCAGAAGGTCAAGTTTGAGTACGGCTGTGGGAGAGCAGTGGAGAGCTGGCTGAGACAGCTGCCTGCCCAATAACTAGTGACTGCTGGAATCAATCTAGAATATTAGTCAGGAAGCCAAGAGGGGGTTCTCAGAGGGTGGTGTCCAGGGCAGGAAGTCCTGGACCAGAATGGCTGGGGAAGATCTGGGACCCAGGGCAGACCCAAGAAAGTCTGCTCTAGCTTAAGGATCTTGAGCAACAAACACTGCTCTGGGAGCAAAGAATTTTTAGCGGGAAGAGTAGACCAAAGACCAATTTTGTCTGAGATGACATGGACCAAAGAACTATAGGACTGTATTGACTATGTCAGCCCTGGCTTTCTTTCTGAAACCAGCCAGATCTGCGCTGGTGTGCCACCATCTTGGAAGTGTCCATTTCTTCCTCCCACCTACCTCCTCACCTTCCCTACCTTCTGTCATCTCATTATAGTCTAGAGGTTAGGCACCAGGTTGGGCCAAATTTCCAGTGCTCCCCAAATCATTCTACTCTTCTGGTAATGTGACTTTGGGCGAGTCACTTCATCTCTCTTTGTGTCTCCTCTGTAATATGGGAACAATGTGATAATGGCCAAGTTTAGAAGTTTTTTTTTTTTTTTTAAAGACTTACTTATTTGAGAGAACAAGAGAGTGAGAGAGTGTGTGTGTGAGAGTGCGAGAACACAAGCAGGAGGGGCAGAGGGAGAGGGAGAGAGAATCTCAAGTAGATTCCGCACTGAGCGTGACGTTGAGTTCGAGTGATCTCACAACCCAGAGATCACAACCCCAGAGGAAACCAAGAGTCAGACTTTCACCAACTGTGCCACCTAGGCACCCCTAGAAGGTGTTTTAAGATAAAATGACTTAATGCATAATGATCACCTAGAAAAGTTCAAGCTCTCATTTCCCCTTCTCAGACCTGCCATATAGGGGCACCCTTTTTCCCTGGGGTTGTCTTCCCTGGCCAAGCTGACTTTTCACCTCTATTAAAAAGAGTAACTTTTTCTTTGAGGGCCTAGTCCTAAGTTCTTCTAAGGTGATTAATAGGGTGTACAATTAACTCTGACATATGCTAATGAGAGAGGATGAAGACACTGTGCAGTCCCTGAGAACACGGGCAGATGGAACTCAGCTACCCCAAGTCCTAGGTCAGCATTGTCCTTAGGCTAACAGGCAGAGCACCACGTGACAGAGGTCGGTTGTAGGCAAAGCTACACAAATTGCCAGGAAATCAGACGGTTAAAATGTCATTTTTTTTCTGCTCAATATTGTTGTAAACCTAAAACTGCTCTAAAGAATAAAGTTTTTAAATTAGTAATAAAAAGATAGAACTACAGGGCATCTGGCTGGCTCAGTTGGTAGAGCATGCTACTCTTGATCTTGGGTTGTAAGTTTGAGCCCCACGCTAGGTGCAGAGATGCTTAAAAATGAAATCTTAAAAAAAAAGAACCAAAAGATAAAGGTCATTTCTAACTTTCTTAGTTTCTGAAGAGTGTTTAGAGTGTACAGTGCTTAAGGAATTTTTTTTTTCCTAGTAAGAATTTGACCATCTGTATTTAGTAGCCCTTATGAGCAGATGTAATCCTTTTCTCCCCAAGGAGATTTGGGGCTGGTCTTCTAGAATTTATAGTCTAGGTGACCTGTACTGCTTAACTGGCCACCAGTCCTACTGGCTATTGAACATTTGAAATGTGACTAGTCCGAATTGAAATGTGTTGGTAGTGTAAGATATAAATAAGATTGCGAGGACTAAGTACGATTTTTGAACGAAAACTATCTCATGAATAATTTTTTATGTTGATTTGTAGAAACAATTTTTGGATATATTGGATTAAATGAACATATTATTAAAATTAATTGAAATTAATCTCACCAGTTTCTTTCTACTTTTTAAAATGTGGCTTCTAGAAAATACAGATTTACACATATGGCAAACATATTTCTAATGGACAGTGCTAGTCCCAATTGAGAGAGGAGAGATTGCAGATATGAAATACTTACATTTTTCCCTTGTAAAGTCTTTCGAGGCACAGTTCCTGGGAGCTTCACACATGCCAATGCAGGGCTTGTTCTGACAGGCAGATAGTATTTAGGAAATATCTTTTGTCACCTCCAGGTTAAGACTCAAGGTTAAAACTGCCCATTGAGTTCTAAGCTGAAGAATCAGCTGTGAAGGTAGGTACTCGACAAGGAAACAATGGGAGAAACCAAAGCATGACTCGAGACTCTGGAAAGATGTGCGGATTAAGTTCAAACCCTCTAAATTCCGTTTTGAATATTTTTCTCCTGAAGCTAGAAACACACAGATTTGGGCATTTAAACAAATTCCAAATCAGTGGGCGTGGCTAAAGCGAGAAGTCACCCTCGGCTGAGCGCTAAGAGAAACCTGACGGGGAACAGTCGAGAGGTGGCGGCTGGGGCTCCGTGGCCCGGGCTCCGCTCCCCGCGGGCTGCGGTGTCAGCGGCCCCTGGCGGAGCGCGGGCCAGAGGAGGCGCCCGAGCGCCGGGAGCCCGAGGAGGGAGCCGGTCCAGGCGGAGCATTGCTCGTCGCCATGGCAACGGCGTGAGCCGCAAACAGCCGCGCCTGCCGGCCGAGCCGCGACCAGAGCGGACGCCCGCGAGCAGCGCGGCCGGGGAACGGCGCAGGCAGAGCGGCGGGGGCCAGCAGCGGCCGGCCGTCCTCCACCAGCCGCGTGTCCCCGAGGGGCGCCGGAGCGCAGCGCGATGGAACAACTGGTAGGGTGCGCGCTCCGTCTGCGCTCGGTCCGCGCGGCTCCCACGCCGGCCGACCCCGCGGCGCATGCGCGGCGCTGTGCCGCCGAAGCTCCGCGCGGTTGCTGCGGGGTGCGCGCGGTGGCGGGGCCGCGGGCTTTGGCTCTGGGCTTCAACTTCTGAGCGGGGTCTTGAGCTTGCGGGGTTTTCAGGAACTTGGAGGGCCAGAGGTGCTGGGTTTTGAGTTTGGCAGCTTTTCCCAGGCGTGGTGGTCAGTTATATCCACCGGGGCACTCATAAAATGCAAAAGCCGTGGGTTCAGGGAGTACCTCTTTCCTGTATCTTCAGCTTGCTCTTTCCCCCTCCCTCTTGCTGTGGAAAGGTCACTTGGAGGTCAGTGACGTGGCCCCGGGCAACCCGCTGTCCCATTGCGAGCATCAAAGATATCCAGGTGTGGCGGAGGCTGCTTTTGTGTCAAGTTTGTTGGCTGTTACTAGCTCTCATTGGCCCTTGGGTTTGCACAAAAGCGAATGTTCTGTTCCCTTGGAGTTGGGGAGAGGCAGAGAGAGAGGGATGGTGTGCAGAGAAAGCCCCATTAGGTGGTTTCCTTGTGCCTTTTACATATATTAGCTTTGGTGCACAGCAGGTGAGAAAGGGCTGGAAACGTATGTGCATTTAAATCAGCTTTCACTTAAAAAGGCTTTGTGTTCTCTCTCTCTCTCCCTTAAATGAATATTGTAAGTGAAAAAAACCCCTGGTACTTGTTTTTGCATTTACCTTCAAGGGAGATTGTGTTCATATATATTTTTCATTTACACTGTCTGTAGATCTATAACTAGAGCAATCTATTAATGCTAATCATAAAATATGCACCCTAGTCAATAAAATATGCATCATGATGAATGTAAATGTATACTTATTTAATTAAGAGCAATGTGTGTAGTTTATGAGAGTAATATTTTAATGTTTTCCTCCTCTCTGTCAGTATTTACCTTACTCAGAATTAGCGGTTTTATTCCTGTGAGCATCTTGTAATGGTATTCATATTAGTGTTCTTATTTTCATATGATTTATATATCATAAATATTGGAATTTCCAATATATCTATTTTGTGTTTCATTAAGACAAATTCTCACTAGTTCTTTTTCGTCTTTTTACTGACTTTCCCCCCATTTTCTGTGAAAGAAAAGAGGGACCTTGAAATGACAGATGGCATTGCTATATGTAATACCAATAAACCAATGACTTTTGTTGCCTCTTAGTTTTAAAAAAATCCATATATTACAAAATCTTACATAAATTTATCAAGTTTTATCCTCTCTGGATATAAAGCATAGCTATTAACCTTCTATCATATTCTTATGATTTATTAATTATGCTTTTAATATTGAAAAAATTAGGTCACTCAAGCAATATTGTTCCAACTTTTAAAAAAATATTTATTTGAGAGAGAGAGCGCGAGTGAGAAAGAGCACAAGCAGGGTGAAGGGCAGAGGGAGAAGCAAGACTCCCCGCTGAGCAGGGAGCCCGATGTGGGACTTGATCCCAGGACCCTGGGATCATGACCTGAGCCTAAGGCAGACGCTTAACCAACTGAGCCACCCAGGTACCCAATATTGTTCCAATTTTATAAAAATAAAAAGAGGTATGTAAATATGTATAGAAAACAGAGTGAAAGGACACACACCAAAATATTGATACTGATTATCTCTGGCTGGTGGCATTGAAGAAGAATTTAAGTTTTCTTTAAACATTTTCCATAATGAACATACATATAATAAATACGTAAATATTTACACATTTAAATATAAATAATTGTATATTTAAGTATATAAAATGACACATTTAAATATAGATATATTGTGAATTACAAATTATAAATATTTATATTTATATGAATTTTGTAGTTAGAAAAAATTATAAGGAATAATGCTCCTTAAACATTTACACAACTTTCTTCTCCTGAGACAAACTTAGCATTCCTTTGGTAAATATTCCCGTTTTCAGTTCACAGGGGTCACCTTGTAAACACTACTTTGCAACTTGTGCTCTCTCTCCCAGCTAAGTGAGCAGCCTGGATTTTATGTAAATTAGAAATGGAAGGTGGTAAATGAGCATGCCCAGATCAATGTGTGAAGAGCAGCAAGAATGAAACAAATGTGTGGCTCTGTTGAGTCCTAAACACTTTTCTTACCCCTCATCAAGGCAGCTTATTGCCCTAAGCCCAGGCTGATGTGGAAAGGATTTTTAGCAGCCATAATAATTTATCATGGAAGCTGCAAATATGTCTATTATGGAGACAAATAGACATAGAGGCAAAGTATGAGGCATACAAATTGTTACATCTGTGAAATGTGACTCCTAAGGAACCTTAAATTCCAGGGGGGAAGGCAGGGATCCCCTGCTTTTCTCCCAGGTCCAGGTAAGGGCAAGTCTGAGGCTAGTATCAGTGGTAGAAAAAAAGCTGCTAGGAGTATGGATATTTCGAGGAATTGGTCCCCGCTGATAAGGAATGCTAGGAGGAAGTTTACCTGTTACATTTTCTCCTGTCGTCATGCTAAGCTCTTTCCTGGCACTGAGCTCTGTGGCTGTTTATTTATACCTCTCTGCTGTTTGCATTTGGCTTTACTGTTTGTAGCCTTCCTTTTAGCAAACCAAAAAAAAAAAAAAGGGGCTAAAACAACTGCTTGCTTATTACTTTGTTTAGGAATAAAAGCCAGTAGCTTCAGCTCAAGAGTAGATGGCCTGTCGAGGCTCTTCTGGCGTCCCTGACTGTTGCGTTATTGTCCTGCCAGGAGACTAGCGTTGAAGACAGTGTGTGGATGGATTTGATGGTGTGAAATCTGCTGACAGAAAGCTTCCTTTTCACATTTACTCCCCAGAACAGATGCTTTGAGGGAGGCTGGGGTTGGGGAGGTGGTGTCTGAAGGTGCTTGAGCAGTTCGGTTCTATTCTATGAGCACTTCTTGAGGTACCTGCTGTGTTTCAAGCACTGTGGGGCGAGCGCTGGGGAATAGGACCTTTGCTTCCTTCCTCCACGTCTCCTTCCCCTCTTTTGCCTGTCTCCTCCTTTCTTCCTTGCAGTCCTTCCTTACCTCCCTCCCCACCTCTTGCTTCTTTCCTTCCGCCATTTGTGTTGAGTGCTTTTGGCACGCCCTTTTCTCGAATTCCCCTTGATGATTCTGGAGCTCCCCCAACACTCACTACACAACTAATGACATTTTCCCCCTTTTCTTGTGGGGACCAAATGAGATGAGCAAATCGTGACCATTGCCTGCTGCTTTGGAGTGACTTACAGTAAGCTCGGTAGGTCTGTGTGGCAGGATATGGATTATAACCTACTGAGAAAGAAGAGAGGACATGTGACACTTGTCAGATTCCTGGAAGGAATCTGGCCAACGGCTATGCTATTTTAATACGTCCCTTTAGAAAAAACCTGCCGTTGTACCTACCCTGGATGGGGTAATAGAATATGATTGGCTTCCCATGGGCCAACATTTCTGCCTCCAAGGAGGTAAAACGTAGAGTTCAGAATGTCTTTCTTTTTGGAAGCAGCTTCCAGATAGGGCCAATAGGGCTTGGCTGTGGGACGTGGGCTAAGGCCCCTGTGCCCACGCCCATGGAAATGGTTGTAGGCTTCTTTGGAATGCTTGGACATTGAGGAAAGTAAAACAGTCGTATTCGTGGAGGGCTGAATGCTGGGTGGGCAACTTCTGAACATTGTTTCGCCTATTTGGGGTAAAGAATGGAAGGTGTGAGGGCGCCTGGGTGGCTCAGTTGGTTAAGCGACTGCCTTCGGCTCAGGTCATGATCCTGGAGTCCCTGGATCGAGTCCCACATCGGGCTCCCTGCTCGGCAGGGAGTCTGCTTCTCTCTCTGACCCTCCCCCCTCTCATGTGCTTGCTCTCTCTCATTCTCTCTCTCTCAAATAAATAAATAAAAAATCTTTAAAAAAAAAAAAAAAGAATGGAAGGTGTGAAGCATTGGTGCCCTGAAATGTCCACGTTATTGTCCATTACAAAGAAACACAGGAAAGCCTAGCTCAGAGGAAGCAGTCACCACCGACTCTGGCAATGTTTCCCGAAAGAGGGTCGACTAAGCGGCATGAACTGCGATGGGGCCCGGGGAGACGTCAGGGAACAGGCAGACCAGAATCCTCGCCTGTGTGTGAAGCTGATAGCCCAGTGGGGAAGATGGTGAAGATGGTGTGAGAGGGCACACAAGGGGGCCAGCGAGAGGTGGGCGGGGTCAGGAGGACAGAGCTCTCCGGCCAGAGGAGAGGGCCCCTGAGGACCAGAGCCCCATGGCCAAGGGGTCGCGGAGGCCAGCGTGGGAGGAGGCAGGAGGACAGAGCTCTCCGGCCAGAGGAGAGGGCCCCTGAGGACCAGAGCCCCATGGCCAAGGGGTCATGGAGGCCAGCGTGGAGGAGGCAGGAGGCAGTGCTGCATTGGTGGAGACCGAGCTTTTAAAAAGGTCATTAAGGTCAAATGAGGTCAAATATGTGGGCCCTAATCCGGTGTGATCCACATCCTTATAAGAAGAGCACATTAAGACACAGACGCAAAGAGACCTCGGGAGGACATGGTGAGGAGGCGGCCGTCCGCAAGCCAAGGAGAGAGGCCTCAGAAGAAACCAGATCTGCTGACAGCTTCATCTTGGACTTTTAGACTCTGTAACTGTGAGAAAATCAATTTCTGTTAAGCCTCCCCGTCTGTGGTATTTCGTTATGGTAGCCTGAGTGAATGTACGGTGTGCTAAACGGTTTGCACAAATTATCTCAGTTAGTCACAGTTATAGCGTGGTGAGGTAGGTGCTGTCATGATCTTCATCTTAACAGATGACAGCGTGGACGCTGCAAGAGAGCCATCTCACTGGGAAGACGGCCGTGCCCAACACCGCTGAGAATCCTACGCAAATTGAAATGAAAACCCGCTCGGCCCAGAACGCCTGCGACTGTCACGGCCGCACAGCACAGGGACGTCAGTGGGAGGGGGCAAACCTGCCCGGCCTCCGTCGGCCACTCGGAGCTGCCTGATGACAGTCCTTGGACGGGGAGCTCCCGGAACGTGGTCAGTGTAGCTGCATCGACCCGGGTTCACTATCACCCGAGTGATGGACGGATGCTGCCGAGGACGGATCGTGGCCATGAACCTGTTCAGCTCTCCCATCTGCACCTAAGGAAGCAGTCAGCCAGCCGCGCAGGGAGAGGAAATGTTACAGGTGAGGGGGTGATGGCAGCAGACGGACAAGTTAGGGGAGCGGCAGTCTTGGAGCGAAGAGGCAGAGGCTAGTGAGGAGCTCTCAGAGGGAGCTCCTTCCTCTCCACCCAGGTTACGATTTTCCATCCAAGCTTGTATGTGAAGACGGTGGTCAGACCTTTGGTGGCTCCGTTAGTAATAATGCTGAAGAGTAGGATAACCTTGTGTTCCGTGTCACATCAGGCTTTGATTATACGGTGGTGTTGTGTCTGGGGTTAGGTGTCTTTTTGTATCCGCGATGTATAACGAGTCATTTTTCAGCAGGATTCTACTCTTTTGTCTTTGTTTTTCATGGTATGACAGGCCGTTTTGCTGACGTTTCTTGTAGTTATGATTTAAAAGGTCTGTATTTAATGTATCCTACATTTTTGGCTAGTACAGAATTGAGGATGGTGCTTTTCCAGGAAGGTCAATATAAATAATTAATGATCTCAGTGGCAGAATTCCTTTTCAGGGAGGAAATTGTCTTTGTTTGGGAAAAATAAACAAACTCAGTTAAGTCACTAGAGAAAGGAAATGAGGCCTGAGGGCAAAGCCAGAACAAGGCAGGAAAATGCCTTGTGGCAAGTTCACTGTCTGTGGGTGGTGGGAGGTGGGGGGCAGAGGGGATTTGAAGGCCCTGGAGGGAAGGCTGGGGTGCCTGGGGATAGACAGGTGCATGGAAGTCATAGAAGGATCCCCCTGGCGAGGGATGCTCAGAGAGCTTCCCCCCTCTGACCTCTGGGGAGGTATGCTACATTGCATGAGCCACTTTGTAGTTTCTGGAATTTGAGCCATGGGCCGTGTTGGACATTTGCCCCCTGTGACCCTGGAGGAAGAAGCTCAGAGCTGGAGGGGATCCTGAGCCCTTTAGCCCCCTGGAGGTCTGCTGAAGTCTTGGGGAGGGCTCAGAATGGGTGCTCTGGCCAGGTTCACCTTGATCTCAAGAGGCTAGCGAGCGCCTCACAACTGACCCACTTCCGGGTCTCCCATTCCAGGGGATGTGACTATGAATTAGTGAAATTGATTCCAGAACCATCCATGAAGCAAATCTCTTTATAGCCATACTCATGCTTTTTAAACTTTTTTTTGAGGATGGACTATACGAGATTCGTTTTATTTATGCTCATAAGCTATTAGGGGAGACACTTACGTCTATCTCTAGTTCGATGTTGAGTATATGAGGCAATTGAAAATGTTTAACTGAAGAGTCTTTTCATGAGACCAAATTCTATGTAATGTGCATGTTGTTACCTTTTCACTTAACAATAGAGTGGGTGAAATATTTGATTTTCTTTTTGCTGAGAAAATTAATCTCAGAACCCCTGGGTATTTGGTACCCTTTTCCCAGGCTTGTGTACACCTGGAAACATAGCAATGAGAAATCCTTCCCAGTCAGTTCATTTACTTTTAAAATATGTTCTACCTGCTTAAAGAGAAAATTTAGAGAGAGTAATACACAGTATATTTAACTTGTTTTCAACCATGTTGTAGCATCTGCATCGTGATTACATTTGTTCATTAACTTCATAATGACTTAAGAACCTAATTTTATCTTTGTTAGAATTTTAAATTCTCCATTTTAAAGCTAAGCATGTGTAGACAGGCCCCACTGATAAAACAGGGGGGCGCACATTGCGTATTCATTGAGGATGTTAATCATACCCTGTGTTTGTGACTTCCCATTGCCCCTTCATTGGCTTGTATATGCTTCCAGGGTGTTAATGAATAACAAAAATAGATTTCCACTTCTCAAAAAAGAGCTTCAGTGTTTCTGGGATAATTAAGGCATCTGAAGAAGCAAGTGGGTCACTGCCTAGTGGTCTCTGTAGTGGTGGTTGGTTTAATAGGGGGCTCTGAATACATCTTACCTTGGGAGTTGTAATTATGTCTCGGTGACCGAGTGCGAGTTTATGGCCAGTGAACTAATATTTTAAATCTTATTATAAGATTTAAAAAATGGCTAATACTATACTCTTACCTTCTTGATCTCCTCTTAGTATTGGGAAATCACATTAGATGAGAGTACATACCAAAAGCCTGGCTGTTCTTCGTTAAGTATGTTATGTAGGTACCGCTCCATTACAAGGGAATCCCCTGGATAGAAAAATGAATTCTTGCAGTGGAATTTCTTACACATTGATTTTTAAAGTCAAGTTTTTAGGCCACTGGCAACAAAGTGATAATGAAACAGGGCCCAGCACATCACTAGTAAATTGGTAAGCGCAAAGAAATTAGGTTACGATTTCTATGCGTTTTTGTTAAAAGCTAAAGAGTAAAGATTAGGTGCAAATGATCTGTTAAAACAGTGATAATGACAATTCTGAAAAGAGATATCATGGGCTTTCCTGCCTTCTCACTTTCTCTGTGTCCTTCTTTGAATTTCTTCAATGTGGGCAACCCCCACCCAGCCAGTCTTTGTGGATGTCCACCAGACAAACCCTTCATCCTCTGGAGTTGTCGAGAGCTCCTTTTAACAAGACTTGCTATTTGCAGTGACATGAACAATATATTTTAAAACCGTTTAGCCTCCCCCCTTTAAAAAAAAAAAAAAAGCCAGTTTCATCCTTGACTATTTAGAAATACCTGTTTCCTGGAAGGTAGGTGAGCAGATGAGCTGAGAGGACCTGTGTGGCACTCGTCGTGAGTTTGTGACACCACCTTGCCACTTTTGGGGCTGGGGTCTTCATCTCCGAAAATTAAATCTCCTAAATTAAAATTCCTGCTTTGTGTACCGTAGGATAATCTCAGTGAAGCGAAGGATTTTGCTCACTGCTTGTTTCCTATGACACTCAAACTTCTTTACAAAATTTAGTCCTGGCCATGCTTTTGAGACAAAGATGCATTCACCACTTTTGCAGATGGGGATTTTTGCCTGAAGGACAGAGGAAATAAAGACATAGTTCTCTTCCTGTTTTTAGGCTTCATGAGTTTCGACCGGTGTTTGTGTCCCCTTCCTCAGCTCGGAAACCCCAGCCCTGGAAATGTGAAGAGCTTCCTATCACATGCTGCCGACTTCTCTTCCTCTCCTCCTTTGCTGCAGTCTTCTTTCTGCCCCTTCTGCCCCTTTCCGCTTCCCGCTCAGCCCCCTCACCCCCACCCCGTCCCCTTGGCTCTGGATCTCCCTGCAGAGCATCCCCCGGGGTCCGAGGGATTCCGGTGATGTGCCCCCCTCTCTCAGTGCTGAGCAGAGCAGTCGCTCTGGCCGAACCGGCTGGTTTGCGCCGCAGACATACAGGCTTCATTGGTTCACTTTCAGCCCTGGGGCTTGAAGAAGACACACTTAGAGAGGGCCAGGTAGCTAATATTTAAGGGCTGTCATATTTTCAGCCGGGCATAGCACCTTTTCTAGGTTTTTTTTTTTTTTTTTTTTAACACAATTTGGTTTTCTTTTACTTAGTTAAAAAAAAAGGATGACATTCATGCAAGTCAGGTTGAGGCATGTTCTGGAGACACAGTCCAGACTTGTAGGGTAGAGACGGGCATCCAGCCCCCAGACACCTGTTGTGCTCTTAGAGGGGGAGCAACTAGTGTGAAGAGGAGAAAAAAAAAGAAGAAAAGAAAAAAGAGCCTCTTATTTAAGACATTTCACTTGCATGTCTCTGGATTCTTTCAGTTAATTTAGTCAGGATTAAGCATTTCAATGTTTGTTACCTGTTTTTCAGTTTACATTTTTTCCTTTTCCTTTTTAAAAAGCCAGCTTCCCTTTAATAAGAATATTTTAGAGGCAGTAAATGATTTTTTAAAGTTTGTTAAAACAAATGCGTATTGTTCCCTGTGGCACACAGTTTCTTCCTCTCTGCCTTCCCTCCCCCGACACCTCCTTTTTCTTCATTCCTTCCTTTCTTCCTTTTTTTGCTGCCTTTCTTTTTTGTTATGCTTCTTATTTATCTTTCTCTTGCTTTGTTAGTTAAGAACATAGACTCTGGAGCCGTATTTCCTGGGTCTGTGTTCATTAGCTGTATGACCTCAGGTATGTAACCTGACCTCTCTGTGCTTCAGGGTTTTAATCTATAAAAAAAAAAAGGGAATAGTAATAGCAGCTACTTCATAGTCATGTTGTGAGGATCGAGTTGATATTTATAAAGTGCTTAGAACAGGGCCTGGTAAAGAGTAATGCTAATAATTAAAATAAAAAAAATGAAAACACGACAGAAGTAAACCCAGGAAATAATGGGTAAAAATAACATAAAAAATAATATATAGGCCTACTTTTCAGTCTCAGAAATAATCCCTATCAATAGTCATCTCCCCATGTATATGTATGTGTAATTTATTTTTATTTTAAAATTTATTGATTTTTTAAAAAGATTTTATTTTTAAGTAATCTGTGCACCCAACATGGGGCTTAAATTCACGACCCTGAAATCAAGAGACATGCTCCACCGACTGAGCCAGCCAGGCGCCCCGTAATTTATTTTTATTTTGAAAAAATTTTTTTAACAAACATACTTTTGGAGCCTGACTTTGTTTTCCATTTTACAACGTATCAGAAACATGTTTCAGTTTTATTAAAATGCTTCTTTAACATCGTTTTTAAAAAAAGTAATCTCTACACCCAATATGGGGCTTGAACTCATGACCCCTAGATCGGGAGTCACCTGCTCCACTGACTGAGCCAGCCAGGCGCCCCAACACCAGTTTTAACGGCTGTGTAGAATTCCACTGTGCAGCTCAATAGCAAATTATTTTTATGAATTTCTTATTGTGATGCTATAAAGGATTTTGTTATAAGTATTTCTAACATTAGCAATTATAAAGATGAATGTATATATATATGTATCTGGTTACCACGGTATCCCGGTGCTTCTCCCATCCTGCACACAGCACATCCTCCACTCCCTGGCGCTTTCTACCTGCCTGGGGTCTCCAGGGACCCAGCTCAATATACAGCCTCCGTTTCTGCCCTGGCTTCGTTTGAGAAATGCTACTTACTGTAGGAGAGGTTTTAGTTCATAATACCTTGTTTAAACAGCAAACACACAAACTCCTCAAAATTAAGGTAAAACAGAACCAAAGACCTCATCAAACCATCTGTAATAAGAAATGCCTCCCTCTCAAGAATAGGAAGCTTAGAAGAGCAGTAGTAACAAAAAACCCATGGCTAATGGACAAGGAAAAAATTCTCTAGGATTTAATAAAACAATTTTCAACTCTTAAAATTTAGAGATTTCTTAAATTCTCAGGTTATTGCAAGTAAATTTCAGTTTGTCCAAATAACAAGTTCTTATCAACTAGAATGAGAGCAGAGCCAACCCTGGAGTGACTCTTTACCCAGATAAGGAAGCCAACAGATGGTTCAAGCTCGCCACCTAGTGGTTGCTTATGAAGTGGCTTCCTTGAATTGGGCGTTTTTGGGTTTTCGTTTCCATGGGACAGGTTTATGAAGTTCACCACTGTGTTCATTTTCCTCCAGGCAAAAGGAGTCCTTATATGAGGAGTCCCATTGAAGCCTCTGATTACAGTCTCTCATCTTTGGTGGATAATGATGGATTAAACGTAATATATTTGCTAATAGGATCTTACTTTTGTTACTAGAGTAACATTGGTAGGGGGATCAACTGTTTTATGTCTTCTCTTCAGTTACTGTAGTATCCTGTTCCATCTTCAGTTACCAAAAAGAAGACTAGCCAGGAATTGTTTTTTAAATCTCTGCCCTATTCAGCTTCTGAGTTTACCATAGACCTCATTTCAAACAAGAACATCTTGCAATGAGTTCCCTAAAGAGCAGAGCCCGAGGCGTGGATTTGTGTTACCAGCTTATTAAGAGTGCAGTGTCAGGGGGGCAAGAGGGAAGGAAAGGCAGAATGAGGTGGCGAAGGAAGGGGAGCCAGCATGAGGGTGTGTTATTTAGCTGGCTGCTTCCAGGGAGCAGCCTGGTGGGACTGTCAGCCACGAGGCCACATGAGATGAGGACGGTCAGTCCAGTGGAGGGAAGCAAGGAAGAATTTATCTTGTGCTTCATTTCCTCATTGGTGAACGTTTGCTTCACTGGCTTTGGTTCCCTGGCTCTTCTGGTTGGGCATGAGGGCTGACAAGCCGACTCCAGGGGTCTGGCGGTGAGAGGCATGAAGCCTGGGCACCAAGCAAGAGATGTTGTGGGCAGTGCATGGGAGAAGGTGCGGGTGCCCACCAGAGTTGGATGCAGCAGTGACAGCTGGGGCAGAACCAGGGGCCCAGGGTCCCAGGGACAGGGGAGGCTGGGGGTTGAGAGGTGGTGCATGAAAGTGTGGGACTCTACCACCTGGCTTAGTGTATTAACCCCAGATTCTGCTCACAGGAGCATGTTGAGGAGCTGAATAAATATTGGTTATGGATTTTAATATGTGTTCTAGTAAATGCTTCCTGCAGGATTCCTGCAGGACTCTTTTGGTTGCAAGAAACCTACACCCACTAAAGCAGGAAAAGCGAATGGGCCAGGAATGGGCCAGGGTTGTGTCGGGCAATCACCACGTGGGTGGTGATGGTGCTTGGACCCGAGAAAGGTACCAGACTCAGGACCGGCAGGTAACCTGACTCTGATCTCTGCACACACGGGTGTTTGCTTCACTCGTGTTCCTCTCTTTCTGAAGATTGGCTTTGTTTGCATCCATAGCCTGCCTGGAGGCAGAAGAAGCCAACCCATGGTTTCTGAGCCCTCACATTTATAGCCACCCAAGAGACAGATTCTCTGTTAGCTCTAATTCTGAATTCCGAGGGCTGATACATTGATTGATACATGATTTTCCATCCCTGGGCTGCTGGGCGGCTCAGAATGGACACACATGCTCCTTCCAACACTCATTCCATAATGGGTGCATTGCCCCACCTTCCCCAGGAAAAAACCTGAAGCTGTGTCCAGCTGGTGGTGATGTCTCCGGGTCTCCTGGGGGTGGTCACTCTGGTGTGGCCACGGTCTAGGCTAAGGGAGTGTCTCTCTGGCTGGGGACTAAGTACTAAATTACTAGTTATCCTCAAGTCACCTGATGGAGCATGGGATGGGGATGGGGCACAGGGCTGCTGAAACCCAGATACCCATTTGAAAAACACTGGAAGGTGTAGAAGCCTCAATGGAACCACTTTGGAGTGGCCTTTGGTCTAGAGCTTAAGCCACTGTGGACAGGCGGAGTGACGGGGATGGTGGGCCTGGGATTCTGGTGTCATCCTGTTGCTGACTGGCTGGTGCCGTGAGCTCCTGGCTGGGTCTGGTGCTGCCACGTCCGCCCATAGGAAGGCGCCCCCTCCTTCAGGGATCTTCTGGGCCGTACCCTGTTAGGTGGGAGGCTCAGAGGCTCTACAGCTTTAACAGTGAGTTAATTTCCTGCGGCTGTTGTAACAACCACAAACCTAGTTGCCTAAAGCAACACAAATGTATTATCTAACAGTCTGTAGGTTGGAAATCTGACGTGGGTTTCACTGGGCTAAAATCAAAGCGTTGGTGGGGCTGCACTCCTTTCTGGAGGCGCTGGGAGAGACAGCTCCCGCGCCCTTTCCAGCTTGTAGAGGCCACGTTCCTTGGTTCTTGGCCCTTCGAGGCAGCAACACCGTGTCTCTGATCATTCTTCTTCAGTCCCATCTCTTTCTCTGACCCCCTCTCCTGCCTCTGTCGTCTACTTTTAAGGGCCCTTGTGATTACACTGGGCTCACCTGCACGATCCAGGATACGCTCCCTATTTTAAAGTCAGCTGACCAGCAACCTTAATTCCATCTGCACATGCACAGGCTCCAGGGGTTAAGATGTGGGCATCCCCGGGGCTGTCATTCTGCCTGCTCAACAGGTATCTTCTGTTGGTGCCAGCACTTGGGTCTGACATTAGTCTGAGGGATTGAGCCAGTCGATCGCCTTGTAGATTTCACGTCCCAGGACCCTTCTTACTTCCAACAGAGCAGGAGATACTGCCAACCAGAGTGTGGTCATGCCCCCATCTGTGTCCCACAGGAGGCCTGGGGATCCTGTCCATTCCCCTGCACAGAGGTTCTCTAAGTATCGTCAGCGATGCCTGGGGGGCCTCAAACTTGTTCCAGGGGGTCCTTGAGGTCAGAACCACGTGCATGCTAGTCCTAAGGCATCTTGCACCTGGAGCTTCTTTCCAGGGGCTTCCTGGCTTGTGGCAGTGTTGTTGCTCTGATGGCTGATGGAACGTGTGCTGGGGTTTTCTTGTGTTTTCAACTCATCCCGGTTTTGATTTCGAATGGAGTAAATATCAGTAGATATAACGCACATGCACACAGGCTTTGGGTTCTTGATAATTTTTAAGAGTGTAGGGGGTTCCAGAGACATAAATGTGTGGAGCCACCGCTCCAGCCTACCTACAACTTCAGTCCTCAAGTTTGGATGGGAGCCGGCAGGTGGGGGTGTCACCTGGGGGCTGCACCTGTTCGTAAGCTCAGTGGAAGAGGAATAAACTCGTGGAAAGCGTCCTGGACTTCTTTGGGAATGGGAGGGGGCTGGGTCTGTCCCCTCAGCCCTGAGGTGGGACTGGCGCTGGTGGGTTGCAGGAGCAGTAACTGAGAGTCGGGAAAGGTACAGCTTCCTGGGTCCTTTGTAAAGTGTCTTTGTAGTAGGCTCGAGAATCTGTATTTATTTGGAGCGTCTGAGATAATTCAAGTGCTCACCAGGTTTGCAAATGATTTCCTAACTTGCCAGAGGTGCCCTTTTTGGAAAATCAGGAGACAGAGGTTGTTTACACAGACACCCAATGTCTGAGCAGGTTGGGGTGGGATGAGGTGGAGAGAGAGAGAGAAGATGGAGGGGGCTAATTTGGGAGTGAGGGGCTGACAAATAATCGCCTTCTTTCCCTCCTTCACTCAGAAGGCTTGAGCGATCCAGACTCTGTCAGACTGATGAAGACGAAAATATTTACCTGTGGTTACCGATGAAGGTGGTGGGCAACTGGCTTTCTGTCTGCAGCCATTTGGGTCTCCTTGTCTGCTGGGTAAGGGAAGCCTCCCTTGGAGCTGCCCCTTCCAGCAGCCAGGACAGGGAGGAGGATGGGGGAGAGAGCCCACGTGATCCACTTCTCTCCTATTATGTATGTCACTCCTCCCCACAGGCAAGAATGAATGAGGGATGGGGAAGAGGCCAGGAGTGGGGATCTGCTGAAGTCCCTCCACATGGAAGGATGAGGTGTGGGGAGTAACTAACATTCATCAGTCTCTTCTACAAATGTTTATATGATCGACTCCGAGCCAGGCATGGTGATGGGTGCCAGGATGCAGATGTGAACAAAACACAATCCTGGCTCCAAAGAGCTCACGAGTTTCCTTTAGAAGTGTGTTTCCTAGACCACTGATGTCCAAATCATCTGGATTTTCACTTTATTGTGTGTTTATTCAGCACCTACTATGAGCCAGGTGCTATTCTAGGTCCTGGGATTCGGCAGTGAACACCAGGTCCCTGCTCTCCTTAGCTTCCATTCTGGGGGGATAACATGTACTATGTCAGCTGTCGATGAGCACCATGGACAAAAGTCAGTGAAGCAAGAGGGCTGGAGAACTCTGTGGAGATGGTGTGGTGGGGCTTGTTATTTTATATAAAGTGGTCAGGAGTTGCTTCACTGATAAGGGGCATTTGAGCAGGGTCCTGAAAGGCTTGAGAAAATCATGTGGATATCTGGCAAACAGGGCTCCAGGGAATAAGAACATCATGTGCAAAGGTCCTGTGGCCTGAGTGTGATTGTTAATGGAATAGCTGATGGAGGTCGTGCGCTTGGAGTGTAGTGGACAAAGAGGAAAAGGGGGTAAGAGAGATATGGAGAGATCATGGGGGCCCTGGTAGGATGAATATGTTTCAACCTCCATTTTGAGGGGACAGTTCTGGCTTGTGTGGGAAAGTAGAAACATTTGGTAGCTGTTGTCATAATCTGGGGAGGGGGGAGTAACGGTAGCTTGGGCAGGAGTGCTAGTGTTGGATGAGCAAAGAGATGATCAGATTCTGGACGCATTTTGCAGCAGAGCTGATAGGATTTGATGACAGATTAGAAGTGAGAGGAGGTAATGAGAAAACACAGTCAGGGTTGACTGCATGGGTTTCTGCCTTAGCACCTGGAAGGGTGGAGCTGCCCTCCCCTGAGATGGGGAAGATGCTGGGAAGAGCATGTTTGGGAGGGAAATGGGACATGATCTGGGAAATGCTGAATTTGACGTGGGTTGGATGCCTGCATGGGGAACATGGGTGTCCATTGCTAGAGTTCAGAGGAGTGGTCAAGTTTGGAGAGAGGAATCTTGAGGTTCAGTGAGGTCATCTAGGGGTGAGTGTTAGTGGAAACAAGGACTGAAGTCTGGGATCTGAGACAACTTGACCTTCACACGTCTGGGAGCCAAGAGAAGGAGCCAGTGGGTCAGAGCAGAATTGAGAGCAGGTCCTGGGTCAAATGAACAAAGTGTTTCAAGAAATGGTGACCAACTTTGTCAAATACAGCTGAAAGCGAAGATGAAGACAGAACTTCCCATTGGATTTAGCCACATGGAGGCCCCAGTGCCTTTGATGAGCTGTGTCAGGAGTTGAGGGGCCAAAAGCCAGATGTGGTGTGTTCACAAGAGAATGAGGAGGAGGGGCACAATGAGAGAGAACAAGGAGAAACCATTCTTTAGAGGCGATTTGATGAGAGAGGGGATGTAGCTGGGGTGGGGGGGTGTGTGGGATCCACACATATTTGTTGAGTACCCACCATGTCTCAGGCATGACGTTAGGATTCTGAGGTATGTCAGAGAACCCAATCCAAGAGTCCTCACCCTGGTGCAGCTTCCATTCTAGTCAAGGGAGGCAGTAAACAATGAGAGTAAATAAGCACATTTCATTTATATGTTAGAAGATGACTAATGCTGTGGATTAAAAGGAGGGAGAAGAGTAAGGAGCTTTAAGTATGTATGTCGGTGGTGGTGGGGGGTTGAAATTGTAACAGTGTGGTTGAGTAGCCCTGATGATGAAGATGATGGTTGAGGGAGGACTTGCAGGAGGTGTAGACGCTGGCCATGTGGACACATGGGGAAGGACCACTGCAGCAAAAGGGACAGTGGGTGCAACAGCCTGAGCCTGGAGCATGCCTGGTGGGGGATGAGTTGCTGAGGAAATGGGATGCAGGGGCAGGGAGGGGCCAGGAGGTTTTTGTAAATGGGGTGGGGATGCTGGAGACCTTTGTGAAGGTTTTGGCTTTTACTGAGTAAAACAGGGAACCACTGGAGGACAGAGGAGGTTGGCTGGGTGAGATTATAGGGTTTGATGTTTGGGGCCAGTAGTTGTATTAGGGTTCTCCAGAGACACCGAACCAATAGGATAGATATATTATCTATCTATCTATAGATCAAGAGAGATTTATTTTAAGGAACTGGCTCTCACAATTGTAGAGCCTGACTCATCCAGTATCTGCAGGGTCCGCCAGCAGGCTGGAGACCCAGGGAGAGGTTGACGTGCAGCTCAAGTCTGAAGACTTTTAAAAAAGTCTATTAGGAATCCTTCTTCCTTGGGGTATCTCCAGCCTTTTTTCTCTTGAGGCCTTCAACTGATTGGATAAGGCCCACCCATAGTGTGGAGGGTAATCTGCTTTACTTAAAATCTACTATTTAATTGTGAATCTTATCTAAGAAATACCTTCACAGCAACATCTAGACTAGTGTTTGCCCAAATATCTGGGTTCTGTGCCTAGCCAAGTTGACATATAAAATTTACTGTCACCATAGTGTGAAAAGATGTTGGCTTCTGGTACCAAGGCATCTGTCTCTCTAGGTTTTGAGAACCTGGCTGGGAGGCAGGTCCTGTCTCAAACTAAAAACCATGGTGTGTCTGTGCTTGAATTGGCACGATATCCCTCTTTTATGAAGGATGGTGCTCGGTCCCATCAAAACTGTACCAGCTGTTATCCTCAGTTCTCACAGCATCCCCATGGAGCTAACGTGTGGCCCCTTCCCTTGGCCCAAACCACAGTTTAGGGTGTGAATATTATCTGGGAGAGTTGTCCTTCCGATCATCCCTCCCTGGCTTTCCTCTGAGATTCTGTGCAATCTTTAGTGGCTCTTCCTTCTCCATTGGCCAAAATAAGGGAAAGAGAAGAAAATCCCCTAAAATCCTTATGTCATTCAACTCTTATGTATCACCCTCCCTGAGGAATTCCCCATCTTATTTCAAATGTCCAGATGCTATATGTGTTTGACTCCCATTTGGCTTGAGCTGGGACCTGGGATATCCAAGCGAGAGATCTGTGCCGATTGCCTTCACCTTCAAAGGAGACTTGGAGCTGCCAGCCTGGCAGTGAACCAGAGAGGCAAGAAATGGGGAAGGATGTAGCCGAGCTAGGAAAGATGGAAGTGGAAGAGGAGAGAGAGGAGATGTGGGAGTCTGTGTGTGAGAAATCCTGGAACAGCATTGGGCAGTGAGAGAATGGAGCAGCAGAAGGAAGAGTTCTGAGAAACGTTTCTATGGGTTGTGAGTTGAATCCCCTTTAATGTTCTTGGAGATATGCAAGCAATAATTAGATGTTTTCTATTACTGGAATGTAATTGACATAAAATGTAATATTAGTTTTAGGTGTACAAGAAATAGAATTTTTTTTGAAACCACTTTTGTCTCCAGGGCTCTGATAGTTTGTGTATAGGACTCCATGGGGAGACTGAGCTGTGTGCATTCTAGGCTTTTTAATTTTTTTTTTTAAGATTTATTTATTTATTTGAGGTGGAGGAGGGGCAGAGGGAGCGAATCTTTCAAGCAGACTCCTCACCAAGTGTGGAGCCCCACCATAGGGCTCGATTGCATGACCCATGAAATTATGACCTGAGCTGAAACCAAGAGTTGGACACTCAAGAGACTGAGCCACCCAGGTGCCCCTGGATTCTAACTTTTTACATAGGGTTACAAATATCTACATACCACACGTGGTAGGGAAGTAAGAAGGCTTTGCAGTCAGACAAACCGTCATATTCCAGCTAGGCGACCTGCAGTGAGATGCTGCTGCTTCTTCCTTTTTTTTTTTTTTTTAATTTTTTTTTTTAAAGTTTTTTTTTTTTTTAAAGATTTTATTTATTTATTTGACAGAGAGAGACACAGCGAGAGAGGGAACACAAGCAGGGGGAGTGGGAGAGGGAGAAGCAGGCTCCCCGCAGAGCAGGGAGCCTGATGTGGGACCCGATCCCAGGACCCTGGGATCATGACCTGAGCCGAAGGCAGTCGCTTAACCGACTGAGCCACCCAGGCGCCCTTTTAAAGATTTTATTTATTTATTTGACAGAGAGAGACCCAGCGAGAGAGGGAACACAAGCAGAGAGAGTGGGAGAGGGAGAAACAGGCTTCCTGCAGAGCAGGGAGCCCGATGTGGGGCTCGATCCCAGGACCCCGGGATCGTGACCCGAGCTGAAGGCAGATGCTTAACAACTGAGCCACCCAGGCCCCCCTTTTTTTTAATTTTTAAAAAAGTAATCTGTATACCCAACATGGGGCTCAAACCCCGAGATCACGAGTTGCAGGCTCCACTGACTGAGCCAGCGAGGCGCCCCCAGTGAGATGCTTCTCAAAGTTGTAGTTGGTATCTTCTGTTGGATGGGGTGAATCAAGCCCCCCGTAGGGTTATTACCAGGATTCAATGAGATGAGGCAGGCAGAGGCTTTCCTGGCACAGCCTTCCCTCAGTCTTCCCATTTTCCTGCCTCGCCCATCATCGAAATAGACCTGAATAGATTTTCTGCTTCTCCTGAGCTAATGGAGATCTTCTAAAGACCCCTGGCTCTTGGCATGGCATCTGCTTCTGAGGGGATCAGGGGCTACTGAGAACAAAGATGGAAGAGCCGCATGCTTCCCATGCCCTTCACACTGGCGTCCCCAGCGAAGTCAGGAACTGGGGAGATGGAGAAGGCAAGCCTGGGCGGGAAGACCATTCCCTGAATGAGCAGAGGCTGAGAAGTTACAGTTCCTCATATAGTGCTGGAAATATTTATCCTTTATCTTCATTAATGATTCCTAGAGTTGCTGTTAATGGGCCATCCTATCAAGAATGCTCATGGGAGTAACACTTCATAATCAGACATTTCCAGTGCCTCTCTCCTCAGCAACAGAATTGCTTAGAGATTAGCCCCACCTTGTGGAAAAGCCTAAAAATAATGAAGTGACATATTGCTTGAAGATAAGGAATTGAGGCAAAATAAATGTGAATTTTAATATTATTTTTTCAGAAAATACCTGTAAGTTTTATATAATCAGACCATTCATTTTTGTGTGAAACTTATAAATATATTTTTTTAAAAGTTTATTTTTTTAAAAGTTTATTTTTTTTAGGGGCTCCTGGGTGGCTCATTTGGTTAAGCACACAACTCGATCTGGGCTCAGGTCTTGATCTTAGGGTCATGAGTTCAAGCCCCGTGTTGGGCTCCATGCTGGGTGTGGAGCCTACTTAAAAAAAAAAAAAGTTTTATTTTTTTTTTAGTAATGTCTATACCCAGTGCAGGGCTTGAACTTGTGACCCCAAGATCAAGAGTTGCATGCTCTTCCAGCTGAGCCAGCGAGGCACCCCTTATAAATATTTTTATAGGTGATGAAGTCACTTCATCAGGTGATATTGACTCTGTAATTGCACTATTATCTTAAAAAAAAAAAAAAGAAATAAGACACCTCCAGATGGCTTAGCCTTAATTTCTTTCTAAATTTTTTTTATCTATTTATTTATATCATTTTATTTTTTCATAGAAGTGTACTCTTTAATCCCCATCCCCTTTTTCACACATTCCTCCACCCTCCCCCTCTCTGGTAACCTCAGTTTGTTCTCTCTAGTTAAGACTCTCTTTCTTGGTTTCTCTCTTTCTCTTTCCTTTTGCTCATTTGTTTTGTTTCTTCAATTCCACATATGAATGAGATCATATGGTATTTGTCTTTCTCTGACTGACTTATTTCGCTTAACATTATACTCTCTAGCTCTATCCATGTTGTTGCAAATGGTAACATTTATATATATATGAATATACCACATCTTCATCCATTCATCTATTGATGGACACTTGGGCTGCTTCCATATCTTGGCTATTGTAAATAATGCTGCAATAAACATAGCGATGCATGTATCCCTTTGAATTAATGTTTTTGTATTTTGGGGAGTAAATACCTAGTAGTTCGATTACTGGACTGTAGGCTAGTTCTATTTTTAACTTTTTGAGGAACCTCCATACTGTCTTCCACAGTGGCTGCATCAGTTTGCATTCCCAAAAGCAGTGCAAGAGGGTTCCTTTTCTTCCACATCCTCGCCAACACTTACTTCTTGTGTTTTTGATTTTAGCCATTCTGACAGGTGTGAGGTGATGTCCATTTTAGTTTTGATTTGTATTTCCCTGATGATGAGTGATATTAAGCATCTTTTCATGTGTCTTGTTTGGAGAAATGTCTGTTCATGTCTTCTGGCCATTTATTATTATTTTTTTATTATTTCTTAAAATATTTTATTTATTTATTTGACAGAGAGAGAGAGAGAGAAAGCACAAGCAGGGGGAGCGGAAGAGGGAGAAGCAGGCTTCCCGCTGAGCATATGATTGTGGGTTTATTTCTGGATTTTCTGTTCTATTCTGTTGATCTAAATGTCTATTTTTATGCCAGGATCATACTATTTTAATTACTACTGCTTTGTAATATAACTTAAAATCTGACATTGTGATACCTCCAATTTTGTTTTTCTTTTTCAAGATTGCTTTTGCTATTTGAGATCTTTTGTGGTTCCATACAAATTTTAGGATTGTGTGCTCTAGTTGTGTGAAAAATGCTGTTGGTATTTTGATAGGGATTGCATTAAATGTGTAGATTGCTTTGGGTAGTATAGACATTTTAACAATATTTGTTCTTCCAATCCATGAGCATGGAATGTCTTTCCATTTCTTTGTGTTGTCCTGAATTTCTTTCATCCGTATTTTATAGTTTTCGGAGTACAGGTCTTTTACCTTTTTGGTTTTTTATTCCTAGATGTTTTGTTTTTGGTGCAATAATAAATGGGATTGTTTTCTTAATTTAACTTCCTGCTGCTTTACTATTAGTGTATAGGAATGCAACAGATTTCTATACATTGATTTTGTATCCTGTGACTTTACTGAATTCATTTATCAGTTCTGAGAGTTTTTTGGCGGAGTCTTTAGGGTTGCTATATTTAGCATCATGTCATCTGCACATAGTGAGAGTTTTATTTCTTCCTTACCAATTTGGATGCCTCTTATTTCTTTTTGTTGTCTAATTGCTGTGGCTAGGACTTCCAGTACTGTGTTGAATAAAAGTGGTGAGAGTGAACATACTTGTCTTGTTCTTGACCTTAGGGGAAAAGCTCTCCGTTTGTCAGCATTGAGTGTGATGTTGGCTGTGGGTTTTTCCGTTTAAGGCCTTTATTATGTTGAGGTGTGTTCCCTCTAGATATACTTTGCAGAGGCTTTTGTTTTTGTTTTCTCTCTCTCTCTCTTTTTAAAGTTTATTTATTTATTTAAGGGATCTCTGTGCCCATTGTGGGGCTCAAACTCACGACCCTAAGATCAAGGGTTACATGCTCATCTGACTGAGCCAGCCAGGTGCCCCTGCATGATGTATGGATGGATGTTGTACTTGGTTTAATGCTTTTTCTCCATCTCTGCAAGTGATCATATGGTTCTTATTCTTTCTGTTATTCATGTGTTTGTGAATATTGTTCAGTTGATTGTTTTGCAAATATTGAACCACCCATGCATCCTGGGAATAAGCCCCACTTGATTGTGGCATATGATTGTTTTTAATGTATTGTTGGATTCAGTTTGCTAATATTTTGTTGAGGATTTTTGCATCTATATTCATGAGCGATATTGGCCTGTAGTTCTCTTTTTTAGTAGTGTCTTTATCTGGTTTTGTTATCATGGTGATGCTGGCCTCATAGAATGAATTTGGAAGTTTTCCTTCCTCTTCTATTTTTTGGAACAGTTTGAGAAAAATAGGTATTAACTCTTCTTTAAATGTTTGGTAGAATTTGCCTGGGAAGCCATCTGGTCCTGGACTTTTATTTTTTGGGGAGTGTTTTGATTACTGATTCAATTTCATTGCTGGTAATCAGTCTGTTCAAATTTTGTATTTCTTCCTGCTTTAGTTTTGGTAGGTTATATGTTTCTAGGAATTTATCTATTTCTTCTAAGTTGTCCAATTTGTTGGCATATAGGTTTTATTTTGTTACAGTTGTTTGTATTTTTGTGGTGTTCTTTCTTTTCTTTCATTAGTGATTTTGTTTATTTGGACCCTCTCTCTCTCTCTCTCTTTTCTGGACGACTCTGGCTAGAGGTTAATCAATTTTATTAATTTTTTCAAAGAAGCAGCTCCTGGTTTCATTGATACATTATTTTTTAGTTTCTATATCATTTATTTTTGCTCTCATCTTTATTATTTCCTTCCTTTTGCTGGGTTAGGTTTTGTTTTTTCTTCTTTTTCTAGCTCCTTTAGGTGTAAGTTTAGGTTGTTTATTTGAAATTTTTCTTGCTTCTTGAAGTAGGCCTGTATTGCTATAAATCTCCCTCTTAGAACCACTTTTGCTGTATCCCAAAGGTTTTGGAGCATTGTGTTTTCATTTTTGTTTGTTTCAGTGTAATTTTTAATTTTTTCTTTGATTTCTTGGCTAACCCATTCATTGTTTAGTAGCATATTATTTAACCTCCATGTATTTGTGGTCTTTCCAGATTTTTAACTCCAGTTGACTTCCAGTTTTATAGCATTGTAATCAGAAAAGATGTATAGTATGACTTGGAATTTTTTGAATTTGTTCAGACTTGTTTTGTGACTTAATATGAAATCTATTGTGGAGGATGTTCTATATGCACTTGAAAAGAATGTGTATTCTATTTTAGGATGGAATGTTTTGAATATGTCTGTTAAATCCATTTGGTCCAGTGTGTCATTCAAAGCCACTGTTTCCTTGTTGATTTTCTGTTTGGATGATCTCTTCATCTATGTAAGTGGGGTGTTAAAGTCTCCAACTATTATTGTATTACTATTGATTATTTCCTTTATGTTTGTTATTAACTGTTATATGTATTTGGGTGCTCCCATGTTGGGTGCATTAATATTTACATTTGTTATATCCTCTTGTTGGATTGTCCCCTTTATTATTATATAGTATTCTTCTTTGTCTTGTTATAGTCTTTGTTTTAAAGTCTATTTTGTCCGATATAAATATTGCTACCCTGGTTTTCTTTTGACATCTGTTTGCATGATAAATATTTCTCCATTCCCTCACTTTCAATCTGCAGTTGTCTTTTGGTCTGAAATGAGTCTCTTATAGATGGGTATTGTCTTTTTCTCCACCCTGTCACCCTGTGTCTTTTGATTGGAGCATTTAATCCATTTACATTCAAAGTGTTTATCGGTAGATATGTATTTATTACTATTTTATTACTTATTTCATGGTTGTTTCTATAGATTTTCTCTGATCCTTCTCTTGCTCTTTTTCATGGTTTGTTGGCTTTCTTTAGTGGTATACTTGAATTCCTTTCTCTTTATTCTTTGCATATCTATTGCTGGTTTTGATTTGTGATTACCATTAGGTTTGTATGGAACATCTCCTGCATATAGCAGTCTATTTGAAGTTGATGGTTGATTAAGTTTGAACCCATTCTTTACTCCTCTCCCATCACATTTTAGGTATATGGTGTCATATATTTTACACCCTTTTATTTTGTGAATATCTTGACCAATTTTTCCACATATACTTCTTTTTCCTGCCTTTTTTCTACTTTTCTTTCTCTTACTTATGGTCTTTTCTTTTCACTCAAAGAGTCTCCTTTAGCCTTCCTTGTAGGACTGGTTTAGTGAACTCCTTTAGCTTTTGTTTGTCTGAGAAACTCTTTATCTCTCCTTGTACTTTGAATGATAGCCAGCAAGGCCATTCCCTTCTGACCTGCAAAATTTCTGCTGAAAAATCTGCTGATAGCCTCATGGGGTTTCCCTTTTATGTAACTGTCTTCTTTTCTCTTGCTGAGAAAAATTCAACAAATTTTTTTTTTTTTTATCACTACTTTTTACCATTTTAATTACGATGTGTCTTGGTGTGGACCTCTTTGGGTTGAATTTTGGGGGCGATCACTGTACCTCCTGGATCTGGATATCTGTTTCCTTCCCCAGATGAGGGAATTTTTCAGTCATTATTTCTTCAAATAAATATTCTGCCCCCTTTTCTCTCTTTTCTTGTTCTGAGGTCCCTATAATGTGAATTTTATTATGCTTCATGGATTATGGGCTTGCCCTTAATTTCTTGCATAAAGAATTGTTTTCACAATTCTAATGTATTCCCTTATGCCAGTTTCAAGCAAATCTAGGGCAAAGTGTGCTTATGATTACCTTGGACTTGAGGAAGGATTCCTATAAGCTCTGAGAGGCTAGGTAAACCAGCTAGGGATAGAGACAAGAAGCAGAGATGAACTGATGGGAAGGTTTTGGGTTACATAGTCAAAGCTT
Organism: Phoca vitulina; assembly: GCF_004348235.1. NCBI lineage: Eukaryota > Metazoa > Chordata > Mammalia > Carnivora > Phocidae > Phoca > Phoca vitulina. Next base: position 11,062,666 of record NW_022589720.1, on the reverse strand, counting down.
CCTCTATTTTTGTAGAAGTTTAACAATGTTGTGAAATGCAACAGACTGATAACTTTTCTTTCTCTGGATATGACAAGTGTCAAGGAAGGGGCTGGAGCAGGATGCAGAATCACTTCTTATTCAAGAATCTTAGACCAACTCTTTACCTTCAAATATGCAGAAAGACCACGAGTAAGGAGCCCCAAGTTCTTGTCCTAGTCAGTCACCACCTGCCTTTATCATTTGGGGGAAAGGACCAAATTTTTCCAGGCATGAGTTTCCTAATCTATCCTATAAGGAAGTTGGAAAAGATGATCTTGTAAGATTCCATGTTTTAGGTTCTAGGAGTTGGGTCAAACCAGAAGTATTGCACAATGCACAGGAGGAGAGGCAGAAGTGACCTGCCTCCCAAGAGGTGCCATGTGTGGGTTGAGAGAGAAGTAACTGTTCACAGATGTAGGTTCACTGGGAATGTAAGCTTCCTGCTCACAGAATTTACCTGTGCCTTCAGGATCTGGTGGGCATTCATTATGTAAGTCTGAATTTGTGACCTGAAGGATCAGAAAACCCTGGATTCATAATGGGAATTTCGGGTACCATGGATACTATGAGTTTCTATCAGGCCCCGTAGCAGCCAGGGGCTGTTTTAAAAAAGAGTTATTTCCAAAGTGGGCAAGGGGCCTCTGTTACGATTTTTTTTTTCTGAGCTCCATGCAGCGTCCCATCTTCCCCAGAAACGCCAAGCTAGGTTAAAGGGTCAGAGAGGCTTGCACGAGATAGAGCTGTGTGTTGCTCTGGGCCACTCAAAGCTGGAAATTTTATACTTTATGTTTATGTGGCAGGGACAATATACCCAAATATGTGATATGTTGCCTCCAAATCCAAAGAGGCTCGACAAGAATTGTGTTTCTTTCTAGTTCAAGAAATCCTATTTGGAACAGCAGCTGTAATTGGAATCGATCCCTGATTAAGCTTATTTCACATCATTTCAGTGCTTCTCTACCAAGAGCAATTTCGGTCCCCAGGGGACATTTGGGAATGTTTGGAGACATTGTTACAAGTGGGGAGGCTGTGCTACTGGCATCTAGTGGCAAGAGGCCACAGATGCTTCTAAGCATTCCACAATGCAAGACTCATCCAGACCAGAATATCAATATCAACACCAAGACTGGTACCCTGAGATCTTCAGTCTTGAGATAGGTCCTAGTAGAACAGGCAATTTTAAAGGATTTGTGGTAAGGATTGCCACCTGCATCTGTCATATCTCTGATGGTGGCACTGCTTTCTGTTTTCACAGGGAGAGGTAGTTCCAGGAGAATCTGTACCTGGAAAAATGGGGGATTCTGCCATTTGCCAAGGGTATCTCTTGTGACTATACACTTAGGCATTGTGGAAGTGACCACAGGATGTGTTCACTTGTCTACTGGGTCACAGAATGAGTTTATGTATCCGCTGGATCACTGTGAGATAGATATGGTACCAGACATCGTTTATCACTGACTCCAGGCTCCGCCATTTAACTGGGGGCCTACATTGCATGCTTTGCTAGCTCAGAGCTGGATTCAGTGATTTCCAAAGGTCTGGGACTCTCTTTTCCCCCATGCACAGTTACACTGCTTGGTGGCTGCCACCCGCAGGTCTGTATTCTTCATGTTCCCCATAATTGGCAATTGCAGGTGACCTTGGGGCTTCTAAATCCATGGGGCTTCAATGTCAACTTCATTCCAGACAACCAAAAATGACGGCTTAAGCAACTGATTTGACCACGTGGCCATGATTGTCAGTGTCCTAGTGTCTGAAGGCAGTTGGATACAAGCCAAACTCAGATTCCATGTTCCTGTGGGGTGCTGTTCTCTGAGTTTACTTCTGGTACCATTTACTTGGCTGTTGTTCTCAATTATAGATATTAGTATCCATTTTAGTTATTTAAAGTGTGAAGGACTCTATTAGGGGTACAGCTGTGAGACTGAATCATTAGAAGTTTTGAATGAAATAAGCCTGGGCTAATCTTCTAAAACCATACTACAGAACTGGGCCACTGTGGGAAATGTGACTTGTCCCTGATTAGTGAACCACTGCCCAGGTTCTGGCTCCAGGATCTGTCACCTTTGCCTTAATCTGCACTAGCAAAATGGATGCCCCACACCCTACCTTGCCTCAAAGCTTAGTTTGATTTAAGATCTCCCACGGGTTTGTCTGAATGGAACTTCCAATTACATGTGGAACTCTAGCTGCAAGACAGCCGCAGAGGGGTCTGCGACATGTAGTTTTTAGCTTTCAGGTTACTACAAAGCAAAAAGCAAGAAGATGTGGTATATATATAATGGAATATTATTCAGCTTGAGAAAGAAACAAATCCTGCTATTTGCAAGAACATGGGTGGACCTTGAGGACATTTTACTAAATGAGGAGTCAGACAGAGAACAACAAATACTGTGTGATATCACTCATATGTGGGATCTAGAAAAAATATTCAAACTCCTAGAAACAAAGAGTAAAATGGTTACTAGGGACTGGAGGTTGAGGGATGGGACAGACATTGTTTAAGGGCACAAACTTGCAGCAGGTAGTAACTAAGCCCTAGAGATCTAATGCGCAGTGTAGTGAATATAGGGAACAATATTGTATTATAATCATTAAACTAGCTAAGAGACTGAAAGTATTCCACACACTAAAAAGAAATGATCCTTATCTAATGGGATAGAGGTGCTATTTTGTTATAATGGCAATCATTACCATATATAGATATTTCAAATTAACATGTTGTATACCTTCAATTTAGTCCATATTACAGGTCAAATATATTTCAATAAAAAGGAAATATAAAAAGCCAAACAAAAATCCAACAAACAAATACTAGAAGTAGATTGGCATGGGTGTTGAATGAGCCAGTCTTCAATATCCACTACGGTATGCAAACCAGAATTTTATGTAAGGCTGAAATGAACAAGCACGTGCTGGTATGGCCATACTAATTATTGGAACGTTGAGTACCTTCATTTCATATGTAAGTAAACCCTGCCTCAGAATCCCCAAGGGCCCCACTGTTGCCCTGGCCACTATGTCCCCTCACTAGGAATCCTCGAACTTTTACAGTTTTCCAGCATTGAAGGACTAATGCCTGGCACAGAGCTATGGGCTGCCATCTGTTCTTTTTGTGTGTGTGTGTCTAAGACCATCAGTGTCCCTACAGTTCTGTCTCTTGGATGCCTGCTATTTGCTCCCTCCTGTGGACTCCTGATACTCACCAGCTCCTGGGAAGTCCCATTACCGCCTGCCATAAGGATGCCCTAGTCCTGACAAGCCTCCTACCTGCCTAAACGAACTTACCATGGCTTCTTGGGCCATCCATGTGTCTTCTCCCGGCCAGGTGGGCTCAGAAGCAGTGGGGAAACAGTGATGGTGGCCCTGGTACCCCAGTGGGCAAATGCCTGGTGCCCTCTGGGCTGGTGAGCCTGTGCAGAAACTGTGTTCTCCTTAGGACTTTGGCTATGAGAAAGCTGGGGTAATACATACAGCATTGTTCTGGGCCAGCCATGTTCTCAAAGAAGATTTGTTTGGGTACTGTAATTAGTATTCCCCTCCCCCGCTCATTCTACAAAGGAGGAAGCTGAAGCACAGAGAAGATACTTTATACCAAAGCCTCAGAACTGGCCTTAACCGCATGAGTGAACCATCGCTCATGGAACCCGAATGGTTGGGTTTGATTTTAAATGTGACGTACCAGCAAACACCCTTGAAGACTTGTTTGTTTATTAGTTTCCTATTGCTGCTGTAATAAATGCACAAACTTGGTGACTGAAAACAACCCAAATTTATTTTCATACCGTCTTGTAAGTCCAAAGTCACGTTCACTAGGCTCCAATTAGGGTTTTGGCAGGCGTTCCTTCTGGAGCCTCTAGGGGTCAGTCCATTTCCCTTCCTTCTCCAGCTTCCAGAGGTCACTGGCATTCTTGGCTCATGGCATCTCTTTGCACCACACTAACATTCCTTCCTCCACATTTGCTTCTTTCTCCCTGACCCTCCTGTCTCCAGCTTCTTTGTTTTTGTTTGTTTGTTTGTTTTTAAAATATTTTATTATTTTATTATTTTTTTAAAGATTTACTTATTTATTTGGGAGGGGGCAGAGGGAGAGGGAGAGAGACTCCCAAGCAGACTCCATGCCAAGCATGCAGCCAGAGGCGAGGCTTGATCCCGTTACCCTGAGACCATGACCTGAGCAGAAATGAGTAGTCAGATGCTCAACTTACTAAGCCACCCAGGCACCCCAAGATTTTATTTATTTACTTGAGAGGGAGAGAGCGCACACACGAACTTGTGGGCTCATGAATGGGGGGGGCAGAAGGGGGGAGAGAGGGAGATAATCTTCAGCAGACTCCGCTCTGAGTACAGAGCCTGATGTGGGGCTTGATCCCATGACCCTGAGATCACTACCTGAGCCGAAATCAGGAATTGGATGCTTAATCAACGGAGCCACCCAGGCCCCCAACCTGCTTCTAAAGCTGATTATGTTGGGCCCACCTGAATAAATCAAGATGATCTCTCCCCTCCCCAAATCCTTAATTTATTCACATTTGCAAAGTTCCCTTTTCCATGTACATTAATATATCCATGGGTTTATGGGATTAGGGCATGGACATTTTCAGGGACTGAATGATAATGTTGTTACTGGAGATTTTGAATATGTAAAAATCTCAATATTATGAGGATCAGGGAAATTCTGAATGTATTTGCTGTTAATTTAGTAGAAACTGGGTGAACATCCAGCTCCATGACAAATGTAGCTGATATTAAAGAGAAATTCTCTGACGATGCCACCCAACGGCTGTGCAATTAGTGGGGGAGATTTGTTGGAAGAGATTGATGCAGTTCTCTGTATCAGACAATACCTTAGACCAGGCATGTATTTTAAGCTGACATGTGCTAGAACGTAAGATTTTGTTAGTTGTTTTATAATACATATAGTTTAGCTTATTTAGAGGATAAACGGGGCTGTAAGAACCGATTTTTAGTTGATTCGTATATTAATTTTTGTTAGTGTATAGGTTGTTAAATATTATTAATATCCTCCAACAGTAAATACTTGAAGGGCTCATTCGAGTAGAGGAGATGAGTCATGACCACATGATTACACGGCGTTGTGCTCTGTTCGAGGATGGGAGGGGTTAGTGATGGAGAGCCGGGAGTGACATTCGGGAAAGCTTTACTATGGAGGAGGGTGAGTCCTAAGCAAGCTGGAAGCAAAGAATAGGAACTTACCAAGTGGACGAGGTGCAGGGCATTTTTCACGAAATAGCAAGATTGGAACCCCTCAGTGTGTTTTGGGCTTTGTGGTGTTACTGGAGCGGTTGGTGTGAAGAGGCATAAAGGGAGGAGGTTTGGGGTTAGGAGTGAGAAGAAAGCCTGGCGCCTCCGAGCAACAAGACGATGTGGTGTCTGCTCACTTCACAATATTCACACCATGCTGTCACTCTTCTCAGGCTTTATCCCACTTGGGCTGTGTGTAGCGTCAAACACTGTAAACCACCAAAAAATTCTTAGCTTTTTATTATGGAAAAGTTGAAGAATACACGAAAGTAGAATCGTCTAATGAAAGCTCTGTTACCGATCCCCCACCTGAACACTTAACCACATTCTCTGACGGTTTTGGAGAATTGTTTTATTTATTCATCTCCATTATTGTTGTGGCTGGAGGATTTTTTAAAAAAATTTATTCATTTATTTATTTGCTTATTTATTTATTTAGAGAGTATGAGCAGGGGGGAGGGACAGAGGAAGAGGGAGAGAGAGAATCTCAAGCAGACTCTGAGCTGAGTGCGGAGACTGACATGGGGCTTGATCCCATAACCCTGAGATCATGACCTGAGCCAAAATTGAGAGTCGGATGCCCAACTGACTGAGCCACCCAGGTGTCCCATGGCTGGAGGATTTTAAGGCAAATACCAAACATCACATTGTTTCATCTACAAATACATCAGTATGTAGCTTTATTCATTTATTTATTTTTTGTACTTTTGGATTCATAATTTCTCAGTTCATTTCATTAAAAACATAGTGACAAGGCATTGTCCCCCCTTCCCCTCCTGGAAGTGACCCATCAAACCTGTCAGTCTGGGCTGCTCCAGTGGTTCATAGCTCATCGAGTGATATGTACAGGGCATGGTCCCATAGATCTGTTCGCCTACGACAAAGTTTGTCTTTCACATTGTCAACCTCTTGGGAAAAGAATTCAATGAGTTCATCCTCCTGTTCCTCCATAACGTTCTCACAAGCAAATTTGAGAGTGCCCCTGATGTCTGAATCAATCCGGATGGCCTGTAGGTCCAGTTCATTGGATTCTCCATTTTGGTCCACTACACGGACGTAGTTCTTGCGGTGGGTGGATGGGTGAGTCTGATCCTCATGCTCCTTCATCCGGTCACATACCTCCTCCAGCAGCCCTGTGAGATGGGCGTCTTAGTGAGCATAAGGCACCTCCACCACTAACTGGTGACCATCTGGGTTGATTTGGAAAGAGCCCACCTGAATGGTTTTCTTGGGATCCACCTGGGCAGTTGCCCAGTCTAGTTCATCCACCAGGGCCCTGCAGCCTCCACAGTGTAGATCCTGGCTCCTCTGAGCCTCGGCTGCTCCCAGTGGGGCCCCTAAAACCAGGGCCAGCCAACCCCAGCCTTTCATCTGTAGCCTAATGGGGTTGACCCATCTCTGCCCCTAGGGCTGCCTCCGTGGCCCAGGCACTCGAAGATGCCAGACTCACTTTAGCTCCCAACCCTAGCACCTGGCTGCCAGGGAGGGGAGTATGTGGCTTTAGTAAATAAAGACTTAAAAACATATTTACAGTATTATACCAATCCAATAATAATTTCTCAATATCTTTAGTACTTATTCCATGCCCCCCCCTTTTTTTGGGGAGAGAGAGGGAGAATGCGCACACCAGTGGACGTGGTGGGGGAGGGGCAGATGGTGAGGGAGAGAGAGAATTCTATGCAGACTCCACCCCCACCCC